>NC_089796.1:43967898-44250398 GCF_040412425.1 Macrobrachium rosenbergii
CTTCATGAAGTGACGAGTTAAGTATGGCAAGCGTTGCTGTAGGGGTTTATAGCCTCAACAAGCATCTAAAAAGTCTTTAGCTTCATTACCCAAAGAAGCCTGTCATCCTCCTCTTCTACTCTGTCCTCATCTTTCTCCTGTCTTGATAAACTTGTGAATTATTTCATATGCCATTGTCCTTGGGATCTGCAATTCAGCAGCAGCATCTAAAAATCTTTTCCAATCTCCTATCGGGCAATACAGTAATTCTTTCACAATCTTCATCAGACACTCTGTGATATCTCCTGGGAGGCATAAGGAGGAATTACTTGAATGATCTATATGAGTAGTGCATATATTGTATTGCCCAAGTATACCATATTCCTTGGAAAGGACAACCATATACTGTCACTACTGAACAGAAACAACACCAAGAAACGTATGGCATGCTACACTTTTGCCACTTTCTGTCTTTTAACAAGCCTAAATAGCCTTTTTAGTTGTTTGGTATTATAATTGGTCTAGTAAGAACAAATTCCTCAAAAATCATAATTAGGGTAATTAATTTCAATACAACAATTAATTTTGTTAATTGTCAAAGTGAAATGTGACTCTCAAAATTTTTTGGCAAACTGTCAATTTACATTTGTTGGTTCGTCAAATGATTTGTTAACTGTCAATCTGTTTTGTTAGATTGTTATAACTCTGAAGAACGTCAATTAGTTTTGTTACTTCGATTCAATTGGGGTCTGTCAATTTGTTATATATATATATATATATATATATATATATATATATATATATATATATATATATATATATATATATATATATATGTATAAATAATAATATAAATAATATATATAATTATAATATATATATAATTTTATATATATATATATATATATATATATATATATATATATATATATATATATATATATATATATATATATATATATATATATATATATAAATAATAGTATTTTTGTTGTATGCCAATTCAATTTGTTTTATATATATATATATATATATATATATATATATATATATATATATATATATATATTATATATAATATATGCAATTCTAGGGCAAAGTTTTTTCTTGTATGTAGATTTCATTGAATTCAATGACTTTTTGGCTGTTGATCAACTTTTTATTAGTTTCCATTTACTGGGAACACAACACCACAGCTGTTCTGTCACTTGTCAAGAGCTCTTCAAAGTGTGTGTGTACAAGTCGTAGCATAGCGGCCATTCAGCTTTCCTTAGTTCAGCCTTGAATTTAGTGAAAGTAAAGTAAGCTATTGAGAGTAAATTCGTCGCTGCACAGGCGACCCCAACTGACCTAGTCACCTAGTCACCAACACATTAAAATGATCAACATCCCAATCTGTCTCCCCCCTTTTTTTTTTTTATCTGGGACAATCATTCAGAAGGCACAGTCAATAAGGTCGAGGATGAGAGGCTGATTGTCACTCCCTTAAGCAGCTTAGTTCACCTATACTACTTAAAAAAACCATTCCGAAGGCAGATTGAGCTGGCTGGATTGTCTTTCCGCAGGAATACCTTTGGGACGAGTGACACATCCTTAGCCTGCTACCATGTGGGCCCATTATTGGGACCCCTACTCTGGACAGAGGCCTTAAAAAGGGCCTTGGACAGAGACATCTTAGCAGTTAGCCATACACGCGGACGAGTGATACAAGTCACTGAGAGATCACCCTTCACCCTTCCACCCAGATGTCCACACCAAACTTCTGAAGCGAACCCAGTACTACAGTCCTCCCCAAACTCAGGCCCGATATACAGTCCACCTCCAACCGCAGATCCAGTCCTGCAGTCATCCTTGAATTGACCTACCCAGGAACTTGAGTACGATGTACCTTGTGTGATCGCCCGTCATCTTTCTACGCCAGAGCCCCACTACCTACCCCCCAAGGTAGAGTACGAGTGGAGGCCTTTTCAGTCACGACAGTTTGCCCTTTGGAAGAGTTATCGAGTGCCTGTATTGTTTCCTCATCCTTGTGTTATTTGTTCAGTGCCTTTTGCAGTGTTTCGAGTTCCAGTGTAAAGTGTTCAGTTATTCCTCGAGTCCTTGGCAGACTCGAGTCATATTCCGTTACATTTTCCTTTACTGGCGTGTAATGTGTAAATCTCTCCTGCAGAGGGACCTATTCGCAGTGGACTCATCTTGGACTGTGCCTTGCCCTTATTCAAGACTCCAGTAGGAGGATCTTCAGGCGTTGCAAGCCCTTTTAACAATTTAATTACCCATTTTCCCTTCTAATGCTTGTGTTTTTTGTAAATATAATTCCTTAAGTTATCCCATGCGTTTACATAGCATTTCCTTATGAAGCAGAGCCTTCAGCTCCTAAAATCATCCCTTTTTCTTTGTTTTTTTACGATTTCCCTTTACGTAAGTCAGAACTCCAAGGCCAAATAAATAAAGTTGCCGTTGCCAGCCTGTAAAAATCTCTAGAAATCATATAACCCCAGGGAAATTTGTAATAATATATATATAATTATATACATATATACAGTAAACCCCCGTATTTGCATTCTCATGGTTCGCGGACTCACGCATTCGCGGGTTTCTCTGTGTAACATATCTAGCCATCATTCGCGGAAAATTCGCCCATTTGCTGTATTTTTCACTAATTACTGTATTTTCATATAATTTTCATGAATAAATGCACTTTTTGTGATAAAACTATTAAAAATACTCAGGTATAACCATTTTTACAGGGTTTTCTTGTGTTTAAAATATCAAAATGGGTAGTCCTATGCATTTTTAGATGGATTTTAAGTATTTGTGGATTTTAGCTATTCGCAGGGGGGGGGGTGCAGTACACATCCCCCGCAAATACGGGGGGTTCACTGTACTACATTTTCTTTGCTTACCTGTGTTTTATTACAAGGTGAGGACAGCATTGTAGCATCCAAAAACATTAACAATAAATACATTTAAATGTACAATCAAAATAAAGTACAAAAATGATTTTAACTGAATTTAAGTTGTACAAAAATAATACATTACGAAAAGATTTACAATAGCCAAAGATTTTAAGATGAACTGTAATGGAAACAAAAAGCATGTGTGCTGGTTGTTTGGCAACCAACGAAAATTTAAATAGGGGTGCGATGATATGGATTACGGGGAAAGGATGAAGGGTAAGGGACAGAGAGAGAGAGAGAGAGAGAGAGAGAGAGAGAGAGAGAGAGAGAGAGAGAGAGAGAGAGAGAGAGAGAATGTTGTTGCTATTAATTGAGTGATTTGCTCTTCCACTGTTGGATGACACTGGCCACCTACAAGATGGGAGCGATCTCTCTGCTTCCAGTTGGCGGATCAGGGTCAGTCGTTGTAATAAAATGCAGACTGATTCTCCTATGATTAGTCCGTGGAGATTCTGCTCTGTACAGATGATGCTGGTATTCTCCACTAGTTCCTGAGTTGTCGGTTTTCAATTGTGGTGATTGACGTAGTGTTGGTGGATGGATCCGTTATTACGATGGGCCTGTAGATGTCTTGTTAACGTTGTAGAAGTGTGTCCAACGTACGTTTTTTCGGAGGACTGGCACATCCTCTCAGGGCAAGTAAAATGGTAAATGATGTTGGCACTGTCTTCTTTGTTTTGGTTCTGGTTGGTGTTGTTCCTCATTACAAGGGAAGCAGTCAAATTAGGTTTGCAATAGATGCGAACTTGAGCCCGTTCGAAGAGGACTTCGGGCGTTGCCCCTCTGCTGATCATGCTGGTAATCGCCTTCTTTCCTTCTTCAAATCTTTCACTATATTCAGTCCAATGATAAATTATGATGTTTTTATCATCGTCACCTGTTGTTCCGGTTTCACTGTTGTAGAACTGTTCAATTCTCCTTCTTACTACATCTTGTATGAGTTTCTCCTCAAATCTATTGTTGGTCAGGAGTTGCTGGACTCGCTCGATTTCCAGGCGATTCTCCTGCCACATGGCGCAGCGGGTTATAGCTCTCTTGATGCAAGCATCAACCACCGACCGCTTATATGCTAATGGGCACTCCCCACATGCACCGAGACACTGCCCAGAGTTTGTCGTCTTTGTGCAGACTGGTGTCAAACCGTTCCCCATTTTGGGTTACAAGGATGTCCAAGAAAGGCAGAATTTTCTCTTTGCTGAATTTGACCGTAAAATTTAAGGAGGAATTATTCTTAAGTTCTTGGGCTAATTTTATGGCTTCATTTTTGTCTTTCATTGTGATAAAAATATCATCTATATACCTCACACATTTCTGTGGTTTTTGATGATTGGTAAAGGTAGTGGTTTTGACATGGTCCATATAAATATTAGTAAAAAGGACCCCCAACGGAGACCCCATTGCTATACTGTCACACTTCCTAAATAAGTTACCCTTATGTGACAGGAAAGGGGCTTCATTGGTGCAGGCTCCAATACTTTTGCCTCAACCATTTATTTTTTTTTTTAATGGTAATGTATTATGCTAGCTTTTAAATGAAATTACAGTAACTTTAATTTCATTTAAACGTTATCTTAATACTTTGGGAGCATGATCAGGGTCATATTTAGTGTTTAAACTCTAGAAATAAGCATTTACTAGCATTTTTAGAGACCACGCCAAACTAATGCGGAAATTCATTTTGTGCGAAGAGTTCTGGAACCTAACTTCTCGTAAGTTCGGAGTATGACTGTCTATATATATATAAATATATATATACATATATAATATATATATATTTATATATATGTATGTATATATATATAAAATATAGTCAACTACTGCTTATTTGCAGTTCAGCATTTGTGGCCTCACCTATCTGTGGATTTTTCTATGGAACATCTCCATATTATTTGAGGAAAATTTGCCTATTCGCAGACTTTTTTGTAGGGTAATATTCACAAATTACTCTATTTTCATATTTTTGTGACTAAATATAAATTTTTTATGTGTTTCGTGTTTGAACTATTAACATAGGCAGTAATAAGCATTTATAGAAGAGGTCTTTGGTGTTTGAACTATTAAAATAGGCAGTAATAAGCATTATGGAAGGGGTCTTTGGTGTTTGAACTATTAAATTAGGCAATAATAAACGTTTTTAGAGGGGATCAAGTACTTGCGGATCTCGAGAGAAGTGTATGGGAGATGGTGAGGAATAAACACAAAATGATGCAAACCAAGAACTTACTGTACTAAATAATTTTTTATCATAAATGTATCATAAATGTATTTGTACGTAACCAAGAAAATATTAACGTGATGTAACAAACCTAGTGTTCTGTTTGGAGGAACTTGTTCCATCGTTCTAAACTACCCTCACATTTTAGATGTGATCTAAACCGTAGTACTATCTTAAAATATGTGCTGTACAGTAAATATTTTAAAATCATCTCACAGAACAGCAAAATGTAATAAAATGTATGTAAATTATGTGCAGTACAGCAGACAATGCACAAAGTTATGTTTGGCAAAAGAAAATGTATGTGTCTGAATTATAGGGGATACTTAAGAGTAACAGTTGTAGGCGGGTATGTAATGTTGCAAGATGACTTTGAAGCGATATTTGGATGTTCTGGGATGATAGTTTGAGGTATATTTTTGTTTGAACTGTTAAGTTTGGTGATGAACTGTTAAAATAGGCAGTTATAAGCATTTTAGTGGTGTATATACTTAGGAGTAACAGTTGTAGAAGAGTAACGTAAGCTGACTTTGGGTGTTTTGGTATGATGGTTTGGGGTGTATTTTTGTTTGAAATAAATTGTTTTAGTATGATAATTTAAGGTCTAATTTTGTTTGAACTAATAAATTAGGTAGTGAATTGTGAAAATAGGCAGTTATAAGCATTTTAGTTTAAGGGGTACAGGGTACAGTATTTGGCAGTTGTAAGCCAGGTATAAGCATTTTAAGAGGGGATTTTGCATTTCTGCAGTGGGTTCTGGAACCTATCCCCACATAAAAGTGGGGGAGCACTGTATTTTTGTTTGAAATATTAACCCTTAAACGTCGAGCCTCTATTTACAAAAACGTCTCCCGTATGCCGGCGGTGTTCGGTGAGTTAGCGACGAAGCGGAAAAAAAGTTTTTTTTTTTAAAATCACAGCACTCTTAGTTTTCAAGATTAAGAGTTCATTTTTGGCTCCTTTTTTTCTCATTGCCTGAAGTTTAGTATGCAACCATCAGAAATGAAAAAAATATCATTATCATATATAAATATTGAAATATATGACAGCGCAAAAAAATTTTTTCATATATAATTTTGTACAAATCGCTGTGAGCAAAACGTTAAAGCTAACGGGTTATTTTGTTTTTCTTTGTATTGTACACTAAATTGCGATGATTTTGGTATATAACAAATTGTAAAACGATCAAAGCAACACAGAAAAATATTATCACAAAATGATGCATGAATTAAACGCAGGGACGTAAAAAATGTTTTTTCAAAAATTCCATAAATCGAAATATTGTGCTAGAGACTTCCCGTTTGTTGAAAAATTAAGCTAATTGATTGAATATTACTAGACTGTAAGTGTTTTAGCTTACAATTGCAGTTTTCGACCATTTAGGTCGAGTTAAGGTTGACCGAAAGTCGAATTTTTTCTATTTATCAAGATTTATATGAAAGTATTTCAAAACTGATAAAAGCTACAACCATGAATTATTTTCTGTTGCATTGTACATGAAATTGCGCACATTTTCATATATAAAACTTTATGTAATGACTAATATAAAACGGTGCAAATATTACGACAACGTGACGAAAGAATTTCTGAGATGTTCGGCTGAGTTACCGCGCAGATGTAAGGAAAACGTTTTTTTTTTCAAAAATTCACCATAAATCAAAATATTGTGCTAGAGACTTCCAATTTATTGCAAAATGAAGGTAAACGATTGAATATTACTAGAATGTAAGTTTTAGCTTACAATTGCGTTTTTTTACCATTTCGGTCGAGTTAAAGTTGACCGAGGTTGAAATTTTGGCAGTTATCGTGAGTTATGTGAAAATATTTCAAAACTCATAAAAGCTACAACCATGAGCTATTTTCTGTTGTATCCTACATGAAATTGCGCACATTTTCATATATAAAAGTTTATGTAACGACTAATGTAAAACGATGCAAACATTACGACAACGTGACGAAAGAATTTCTGAGATGTTCGGCCGAGTTACCGCGCGCAGACATAAGGAAAGTTTTTTTTTCAGAAATTCACCATAAATCGAAATATTGTGCTAGAGACTTCCAGTTTGTTGCAAAATGAAGGTACATGATTGAATATTACTAGAATGTAAGAGTTTTAGCTTATAACTGTGTTTTTTTACCATTTCGGTCGAGTTAAAGTTGACCGAAGGTTGAAATTTTGGCAGTTATTGTGATTTATATGAAAATATTTCAAAACTGATAAAAGCTACAACCATGAGTTATTTTCTGTTATATTCTACATGAAATTGTGCACATTTCCATATATGAAACTTTATGTAACGACTAATATAAAATGGTGCAAACATTACGACAACGTGACGAAAGAATTTCTGGCGCGGACGTAAGAAAAAGTTTTTTTCAAAAATTCACCATAAATCGAAATATTGTGCTAGAGACTTCCAATTGGTTGCAAAATGAAGGTAAATGATTGAATATTACTAGAATGTAAGAGTTTTAGCTTACAATTGCGTGTTTTGACCATTTTGGTCGAGTCAAAGTTGATCGAAGGTTGAAATTTTGGCAGTTATCGTGGTTTATATGAAAATATTTCCAAACTGATAAAAGCTACAATCATGGGTTGTATTTTCTGTATTTTACATGAAATTGCACACATTTTCATATATAAAACTTTATGTAACGGCTAATATAGAACAGTGCAAAAATTACGACAAAATAACGAAAGAATTTCTGAAATTTTTGGCTGAGTTATCATGAGCGTAAGAAAAAGTTTTTTTAAAATTCACCATAAATCGAAATATTGTGCTAGAGACTTCCAATTTGTTGCAAAATGAAGGTACATGATTGAATATTACTAGAATGTAAGAGTTTTAGCTTACAATTGCGTTTTTCGACCATTTCGGTCAAGTCAAAGTTGACCGAAGGTTGAAATTTTTGTAGTCGGCGTCGCGATGCGTCCATTGACACCCAACAGACAATTTTAGTCGACATATGATACGTCCAGTAGGCGTTTAAGGGTTAAACTGTTGTAGTATGATAATGTAAGGTATATTTTTGTTTGAACTATTAAATTAGGCAGGAAACTATTAAAATAAGCAGTTATAAGCATTTTGGTTTAACCCTTACTGGACAGGCATGATATGAGGAACTACAACAGGTTTAGAACGAATGCCAGGCTAACTCTTATGAGTATTTATACTGCGCACTATACGGTTGGATGCATTTAGCAGGAAAAATGTTCATATCACTTTAATGGGCCATAAATGACTTATGGCAACTGTAGTAACTCAGTACGGGAGAGAGGTACACCAGTGTGCCTTGAGATTTCATGGGGGGATGTGCTGCTCTCTGTAGTTCCAGGATGCCTTTTTATTTATGTACAGTATGTGCTCATAAATATACCCAGGGATTGCTGTTGGTTTTAGTTCTTATCTTTTATGACAGTAGTTCAGCTATAATTGTAATTTTGCAAAGTAAAGTGCAAAGAAATATTAGAAAAAACATGTACGGTATACCTAACAAAAAAGATACTACATCTCCCCTTCTCGGTAAATCTTGTATATACTTTACAATAAATATACTCAGAATCTGTTACTGATTATCTGTTATGATACTGTGTGAGCTGTAATTATAATTTTACAAAAATAAAAAAATTATTAGAAAACACATGCATATCTTTCTAAAATTAGGAAATTTTTACAGTATCTTGGAAAAGAGTCTCTATATATATATATATATATATATATATATATATATATATATATATATATATATATATATATATATATATATATATATATATATATATATAATTTCATTTAAAAGTTAGCTTAATATACCCTTAAAAAAGAGAAATAAATGGTTGACATAAAAAATGAGATTTGGAAGAGAATTTCTCTCTCTCTCTCTCTCTCTCTCCTTCCAACCGATCTATTTTTAGAATTGTCTCAACCTCTGTTTAACAACTTCTTTATTCTGCGCGTCTCTTTCTCTTTGTTCTGAAATGCTTTTTCATGAACATACAGTGTTTTATATTTTCACTAATACAACTCTTAGTTGTTATGTCTCTATGTTTTAGAATGTATTTGCAACACTAGCGCATTTACACTTTGTAGATGATGCAGGTCAAATTAGATCAATTTAAACTATCTACTGTACAGGTAAAGACGTACAGAGAATTAATAAGTTGTAAAAATGTGTGAGCGCTAACTGAGAGAGAGAGAGAGAGAGAGAGAGAGAGAGAGAGAGAGAGAGAGAGAGAGAGAGAGAGAGAGAGAGTTATTCTTATGTCAGATATCAAAAGATGGAAATTCAGTATTAAACTAACTATTAAATGAAATTAAAGTTACTGTATTTTCATTTAAAAGTTAGCTTAATACATTACCCTTAAAAAAAGAAATAAATGATGTGATTCTCTCCCCATTCCACCGATCTATTTTTAGAAGTCTTCTCAACCTCGTTTTTAAAAACTTTATTCTGTCACTTTCTCTTTGTTCTGAATTGCTCTATGTTCTGAAATGCTCTATGTCTCTATGTTTTAGAATGGCACATTTACAGTTTGTAAACGGTACAGGTAAAGTTAGATCAATTCAAGACTATCTACTGTACAGTTAAAGACATACAGAGGAACAGTGCTGTAATACGTAGGTTGGCTAACTTGAGCGAGAGAGAGAGAGAGAGAGAGAGAGAGAGAGAGAGAGAGAGAGAGTAACAATTGTCCTTTCTTAAGAGAGTGCAATTTTTTATGAACTATTATGGACACACACACAGAGAGAGAGAGAGAGAGAGAGAATTACAAGAAAAATTTGACCACCAATTAGCAACACTCCCCTTCTTGTCATGTTAAATGACATGCCTGACAGCTTTTGCCTTCACCTCCTTCATACACAAAAAGTTAAGTATACCTTAGTTTTACCATACCAGTGAGCTGATTAATAGCTCTCCTAGGGCTGGCCCGAAGGATAAGACATTTTACATGGCTAAGAATCAATTGGTTACTTAGCAACAGGACCTACAGCTTATTGTGGAATCCGAACCACATTATAGCGAGAAATGAATTTCTATCACCAGAAATAAATTCCTCTAACTCTTCACCAGCCTGCCAGGGAATTGAACTCCGGTCTAGCGAGTACCAGTCCACAGTTCTACCGACTCACCCAACGAAGAGCTGAGATGAGGGAAGAATTTGTTTGTTCAAAATAATACAAATTTTTTAATAACAGTTTTATTATTATTATTAGAAAATTAGTACTTATTATTAGGCAAAAAGTTTATTTATCATACAAATAAACATACCTGTATACATGTACCACAAGAATTCATCTCACTAAAAGAGAGAGAGAGAGAGAGAGAGAGAGAAATTATTACTTTTAATAATATTTAATGTTATTTAATTTACACATAAAAACTTGAAAACTTATAAATTACATAAATTAAACAAACACTTTTGCTAGGTTTCTCAGTGTTCGCAAATGTTTGCGTGTCTGTGAAAAACTTGTGTATGACCATTAGTTAGGTTCCAACGAAAAATTCGTGTGTCTGTGAATTCGTGCAACTCGAATCGCGCAAGTTCAAGGTATTACTGTACAATATATATATATATATATATATATATATATATATATATATATATATATATATATATATATATATATATATATATATATATATATATATTTATATATTAACTTTATCACATACACAATTGTTCTGTGCATTAGTAGAATTACTAAAAGGACCTCATTCAAACTGGATGGTATTTAATGGAGTTTTTATTCAAAAAGTTACAAGCTTTCTTGGACAAACAGTCCACATTATCAAGTATTTGAATAAAAACTCCATTAAATACCATCCAGTTTGAATGAGGTCCTTTTAGTAATATATATATATATATATATATATATATATATATATATATATATATATATATATATATATATATATATATATATGTATATATATATGTATGTATATACATGTTTACAGTAATACCCCCGCACTTGCGCGATAAGAGTTGCGCGAATTCAGACAAAAATTTTTCATTGGAACCTAATTACAGTAATGGTCATACGAGTTTTTTGCAGACACGCGTGCATTTGCGAACACTGGGAAACCCTGCAAAAGTGTTTGTTTAATTTTTTATGTAATTTATAAGTTCCCAAGCTTTTATGTGTAAATTAAATAACATTAAATATTAAAAGTAATAATTTCTCTCTCTCTCTCTCTCTTTTACTGAGATGGGAGAACTTTTATGGTACATGTACACAGGTATGTTTATTTGTTTTGTATGGGAAATAAATTTTTTACCTAATAATAAGTACTACTTTTTAAATATTAATAAGATTAAATAATAATAATAATAATAATATAACTGTAATGACAGAACTCGTATTACTTTAAACAAATTCTTCCCCTCATCTTTTGTAAGGTTGAAGGCAAAAGCTGTCAGACATGTCATTCAACATGACAAGAAGGGGGAGTGTTGCTGATCAGTGGTCAAATGTTTCTTGTAATTCTATCTCTCTCTCTCAAGTAAGGACAACTGTTATCTCTCTCGCTCTCTTGTTCGTAGTTAGCCAACCTACGTATTACTGTTTCTCTGTATGTCTTTAACTGTAAAGTAGATAATTTTAAATTGATCTAATTTTACCAGTACCATTTACAAACTGTAAATGCGCCGTTCTAAAACATAGAGCATTTCAGAACAAAGAGAAAGAGACAGAATAATGAAGTTTTTAAAAATGAGGTTGAGAAGACTTCCAAGATTAGATCGGTGGAATGGGGGGGGAGAGAGAAACAGTATACTAATATTCACACACTCCTATATTCTTACATCAACCATTTATTTCTTTTTTTAAGGGTAATGTATTAATTTAACTTGATATTTCAAGTAAGGACAATATCTCTCTCTCTCTCGTGTTGTTCTCTCAGTTTCTGTAATAACTGATAAATAACTTCACTCTCTTAAGTAAAGACAACCTCTCTCTCTCTCTCTCTCTCTCTCTCTCTCTCTCTCATTCACAGTTAGCACTCACACAATTATACAACTTATTATTTCTCTGTACGTCTTTACCTGAACAGTAGATAGTTTAAATTGATCTAATTTTACCTGTACCATCTATGAAGTGTAAATACACTAGTGTTGCAAATACGTTCTAAAAATAAACACATAATAACTAAGAGTTGTATTAGTCAAAATAAAAAACTATGTTTGTTCATGAAAAAGCATTTCAGAACAAAGAGAGATGTAGAAAAAAGTTATTAAAAAGAGGTTGAGAAGACTTCTAAAAATAGATCGGTCGGAAGGGGAGGGAGACAGAAATTCTCTTCCAACTCCCTATCTTTATGTCAACCATTAACAGTATTTCTTTTCAAGGGTAATGTATTAAGTCAACTTTTAATGAAATTACCGTAACTTTAATTTCATTTAAAAGTTAGCTTAATAATTTGGGAGCATGATTATTAGGGTTATATTTATTGTTTAAACTTTAGAAATACGCATTTATTAGCATTTTTAAAGACCGTGCCAAACTTTCGCAAAAATTCGTCTTGTGCGAGGGGTTCTGGAACCTAACCTCGCCTAAGTTTGGGGTATGACAGTATGTATGTATGTATGTATGTATGTATGTATGTATGTATATATATATATATTATACAGTATATATATATATATATATATATATATATATATATATATATATATATATATATATATATATATATATATATATATATATATATATATATATATATATATATATATATATATATATATATATATATATATATATATATATACATAGTAGAAACCCAGTCCCCAACCATATCAGAACTCGACATAATTGGATTTCGATGCAAAATGCTGAGTAAATTTTGCGTCGGAGCTTGAACAACAAACAGGATTCCGACCCGAAGAATCATGTGATGTTTGTAAATAAAAGTGTTTCGGTCAGCCACCGCTAGTTGGCGTTGTTGGTGGCTTTCTTCCCACGTGTATTTAAAAGCGTATAAAGCCCATACACGCTGCTGCTGTTGTTTGGAGAAGTACACACCTGTACAGGTATATCAGTTTTTTTAGCTTTCTGCACTGCATTTTCATCAAATCATGGGTCCCAAGACAGCGGTTGCTGACAAGCAAAAGAGAAAGACAGTAAGAACTACAATAGAACTTAAAAGATTATTGAGAAGTATGAAAGAGGCATTCGTGTGACTGATTTAGCATCGCAGTTTAAGCTACCTAAGTCCACCATAAGCACACTTTTGAAGAACAAAGAGGCTATAAAAAGTGCTCGTGTTGCTAAGGGGGTTACGAGTTGACTAAACAGAGGCCACCCATAATAGATGAAATTGAGAAATTATTATTAGTTTGGTTAAATGAAAAACAGATTGCTGGGGATAGTGTATCAGAGGCTATGATTTGTACAAAGACTAAAAGTTTGCATGCTGACCTTATGAAAAACAGAGCTGGATCAAGTAGTAGTACCAAGCATGAGTTTACGGCCAGTAAGGGATGGTTCGACAGATTTAAGAAAAGAAGTGGCATCCACAGTGTTGTAAGGCATGGGGAGGCAGGGAGTGCTGATAAGAAAGCTGCAGAAAAATATGTTAAAGAATTTCAACAGTTCGTGGACGAAAATGGTTATGTGTTGAATCAGATTTTCAACTGCGATGAGACAGGCCTCTTTTGGAAGAAAATGCCAATAAGGACCTACATTACTAAAGAGGAGAAGAAATTGCCTGGCCATAAACCAATGAAAGATGGGCTAACTTTGTTATTACAAACAAAGCTAGTGGAGATTTGAAAATAAAGCCTCTGTTAGTTTACCACTCGGAAATCCCTAGAGTTTTTAAGAAACATAACGTACTAAAGAGCAAGTTAAACGTGATGTGGGAGTCAAACACTAAGGCTTGGGTAACAAGGAAACTTTTTAGAGAGTGGGTTTCTGAAGTGTGTGCTCCCACTATAAAGAAATACCTTCAGGAAAAAGATATGCCACTCAAGGCACTCCTCGTCATAGATAATGCCCCTTCCCACCCCCCAGGCATGGAATATGAGTTAGCAAATGAGTTTAGATGGCTAAAGGTCAAGTTTTTGCCACCTAGAACTTCCTCACTAATCCAGCCCATGGACCAGCAGATCATTGGTAACTTCAAAAAGCTCTACACAAAGGCGCTTTTCCAAAGGTGTTTTGAAGTTACCAGTGAAACCAGCCTAACTCTGACCGAATTCTGGAAGGAACATTTCCACATTCTGAGTTGTGTCAGGCTGATAAACAAAGCATGGGCAGAAGTTTCTAAGAGGACTCTAAGGGCAGCTTGGAAAAACCTTTGGCCTGATGGGGCTCCTCTTAGGGACTTTGAAGGTTTTGATGCCTCTAGTCAGCTTGGAGATGACCGTGAAGCTGAACCCCTTCCTCTGCCTGACCCAGATGTTGAGGAAATTGTTTCTGTGGCCAAGTCCATGGGCTTGGAGGTGAGTTCTGATGACATCGAGGAGCTGGTGGCAGAACACAACACTGAGCTAACAATGGAGGAACTCCAGGAACTTCACAAGGAGCAGCAGAAGATTTTGGTTAAGGAGGTGTCTGGAGAGGAGGAGAGCAAGGAGGAGTCACTTCTAAAGAAATAAAGGAGATGCTTCTGCACTGGGAGAAATTCCAAGAGTTCTTCGAGAAGCATAACCATGACAAGGGCTAGTAAACCGGGCTATTGTCTATGTTGATGGTAATTTAGTCAACGTTTTACAGAAAACAGCTGAAGAAACGGCAACAGCAGACAACGCTGTTCAAGTTTTTTTCAAAATAAGAAAACCAGCCCGGTCCCAGTGAAAAAAGGCAAAGAAAGGAAAAAACTCCTGAAAAGCAGCAGATTTTATGGAAGAAGATTCCCCTTCCAACCAAAGACACCCTCTCCATACCTCCTCCCCCACACCCATCTCCACAGATCCAGATCCTCATCACTGTCAAGGTATGGGCCTTACTGTAGTTGTTGAAAACTTTTTTAATGTTTATAAATGACCTAGAGATACAGTGAATAATATATTCATGCAAGTTAAAGCAATGAAAGAGGTCATAAATATTGAGTTATACTAACAGTACATTTCATTTTGTGTTTAATCCACAGGTTACTGTGCAGTACTGCACTTCATTGAATGAATATCCCGGAGCTGTTGAGTGCGTGCTATTCATGAGTGTCAAGGTATGGACCATGTTGTATTAGTTATTAAAAACGTTTTAATGTGTTTATACATGACCTAGAGATGCTTGTAAGATTAAGGATTTTGTGTATTACTACAGCTCCTAACAGTAAATAATATTTCTACATTTCATTTTGTATTTAATCCACAGATTACTGTGTAATATACACTTTACTGAATGAAGTTCCTGGAGAAGTTCAATGCATGTTGTGTGAGGGGCATCTGTAATTATTCATCAACGTCAAGGTATGGGTCAAGCTGTACTAGTTGTGAAAAAGTTTTTAATGTGTTTATAAATGACTTAGAAATGCTTGTAAGATTAAGGATTTTTGTGTAGATTACAGCTCATAACAGAAGTACAGTAACTAATATTTCTACATTTGATTTTGTGTTTATTCCACAGATTACACTTCATTGACTGAAGGTCCTGAAGAAGAACAGCTGTGTAACATACAGTACACAGAGTGTACAGTAGTGTACAATAATTTCAATTTAGGTGTAGTAGTAGCAACGTGTACATAGCGTAAATTTCAATTTAGGTGTAGTAGTAGCAACGTGTTATGTATGAACAGTACTGTATATTATTAATTAATGTCTTCATATGTTTGTGCTAGTATTAAGGATTCCTTGTGTACAGTAGACTAGTTTTACTAACTACGTTAAGTACATTCAGTAATAAAATGAAAAATGAGTTAATTTCAGGTTTTCTTATTTATCCCTTTAATACTGCATAGTAATGGGTACACGAAGGTGGTAGGCCTCTTAAGATTTTGTGTTGTCTATGTAGGGACTATTCCTCTGTCCCTCAAAACTCCATTTTTTTTACCCCTTTGATACTGCATAGTATCAGGTACACGGAGGTGGTAGGCCTCTTAAGATTTTATGTTGTCTATGTAGGGACTACTTCCTCTCTCCCTCAAAACTCCATTTTTTTTACCCCTTTAATATTGCATAGTATCGGGTACACAGAGGTGGAAGGCCTCTTAAGATTTTGTGTTGTCTATGTAGGGTTACTTTCTCTCTCCCTCAAAACTCCCATTTTTTTACCCCTTTAATACTGCATAGTACCAGGTACAGTACACGAAGGTGGTAGGCCTCTTCAGATTTAGATTTGAAGGGTGTAGAGCAAAACAAAGAGCATCGGAGGTTGTCCACTACTGCCAGGTGTATGATGAAGCAAAACATTACTGGCAATCTACATTCAGACATTTGGATATTACGTATACAGTAGATGAAAAAATTTAGTACAGTACATATAGTACGTACGTAACTGTTAATTTGGAAACAAGTGTAATCTCTGAAATATAGTACTGTACGTAATACTCTAGATGAGAAAGTGTTTACATGGCAACCAGGGTCTCATGCTAGATTTCTTTTTAGATGAGACGAACGTGTGCATTTCTGTAGAAAATGCAATGTTTACGTATGCTGTTCGGTAATGAACGCCTTCTTAAGCTTCTTGGTAAAGAAGAGGTTAGCCTGAGGTTAATTCAGAGATGCTGCTTACAAGGATATTTTTTGGAAAAAAATGTGTTAGGGTGTCATAACATTTATTAAAAGATGTTTTACAGTGATTTTGTACACTATTCTAGTGGACTCTGTATGAAATTTACCATAAGTTAATACTGAACGTAAACAACGTTTATGTAATTAGTACAGCGATATGCCACCAGGATGGTGCTTTGGTTTGTTTACATCCACACATGCCACAAGCTGCCTAGTGCCGACGTAACTTAGGAAATCTTTTATAAGTTCATGACAATAGACATAATTTGGCTTATTTTAATTTTTAATTAATTAATAATCAGGCTTGTTTCTCAATGTTAATATTATTAACAACAGTTTTTGTGTGTACCCGTTACAGTACATTCTGGAAGTGCCTATAGACTACCTAGCCTAGTCTATGGCACTCGGTCTACCATTGGTAATACTGCCGCATTGGTCATAGGCCAGTTTTTTTATACAGTATGCATTTAAAAATGAAAAAAAGTGCATTTAATACTGTAAGGTATTTAACCCTGAACTTATTTAATTGTAATTTGTGTAATGTTTTGTATAAAAAGGCAAGGTTGCAGTAATGACTGGTGGTCAGGAACAGATTAATCCGTTTTCAGTTATTTCTTATGGGAGCAATTGATCCTGAATTTGACTAAATCGAATCTCGATGCTTCTCCTGGAATGGATTAGTGTCGAGGAACAGGGCTCTACTGTATGTATGTATGTATGTATATATATATATATATATATATATATATATATATATATATATATATATATATATATATATATATATATATATATATAATATATATACATATACATACAGGCAGTCCCAGTTTTACAACGGGGTTCCATTCCTACGCAGTGTCGTAACCCGAAAAATCGTCGAAAATCGTAAAAAATCCTATAAAAACCTTACTCTTAATGCTTTGGGTATATTGAAAACGATGTAATCTGCATTTTTATTGAGTTTTTCATAAAAAAACCTCCAAATTTTGATTATTCTGCCGTTTTGTAGCCATATTTCTTCCGTTGGATCAGTGTCAACCCCGAACACGCATCATAAACCAGGAAATAATTTCTGATGAACATATTTGAATAGCGTTGTATTGTAACCTCGAATGTTGTAAGTCGGACCCATTATAACCCTGGGACTGCCTGTATTATATATATATATATATATATATATATATATATATATATATATATATATATATATATATATATATATATATATATATATATATATATATATATATATACACCAATTCTCAGCATTAACCTTAACCTTGAGGCTAATCCTAAAAGTGTACCTCTTTGGATTTGGATTAAATATCTCCTTTGGTAAGATGGGAAACATGTCAACGCCGCTAATTATAGGAAAGTCTCAACCTTTCATTGCTAGACTATGGGTGAGCAACGTATATATATATGGAAAACAAAAATTAAAACATCACAGTGACCTGAAAGAGTAGGACATCATGAACAAAAGGACAGGGTGAGCTAAAATGGAAGAGGGGCACCCAAACTGATAATGGGTGCTCTATCTAAATTATCAAACCATAAGGTTTCACAAGTAATTTTCATCAATTCCATGTTTTGAGAAGGAACTAGTCTTTGGATGTGTTAATAATTACACTTTCTTCTTTATGTAGTGGGATTCATTCTAGTTTGCATTATAATATATGGAAAATACATCAAAAAAAGTTTTGAGTGAAATAATGTCTTAGAAACCCATTTCAGGATGCTGACTTCGGCATTTACAGTAGTTACTGTTGGATTTCCAAAAACATTTTTCCATAGTATCTCAACTCAATAGCAATATTAACATACATATCTGGGAGGGGGGAATTATGAGTTATTAAATAAGCTTTCATTCAGAACCAAGTAATTATATGCAACATAATAATGCTCTACAGACATTTCATATTCAACCAACCAATCATCAAGCTGCTGACTACTTCAAGTGAGTTTTTGCCAGATTAAAAATAAGAGAGTATTGGCTAGCCTATACTCCATCGCCCTTCATGGCGAAAAAGGGCAGGGCATGGGAGGTGACTTTTCCATCAAATATTCCCACTCTGTATGGTATTCAAGTTATACAACACAAATATAATTGGTTTGCTAATCAATTTTTGCCAATTATTAAAGGCCCTCGTAAATTTAACAACAATAAAACAACACGTTTATTCTTAAACGTGACAAAAATTTCAGCGCTGCCAGTTCCTCTCTCACGTGTTAAGCTGACCTCAGGGCATAAAGATGTCAAACATGCCTCCACAAGGGAAGCTCAGTCAAAACACTCACTGACTCATTAAGGAGTCTGTTCCAAACAACATGGAACGATGGAAGGAGGTCCTCGTTCCGCATTAATCTTCATCCAATCGAAAATCCTTCATTGGACAAAGAAAAGGTAAACCGTGGACCCATTGATCAGAAAAACACTTTGTCAGAAGCAACAATGATACCGGAGAGAACAATCAGCAGGATTTGCAAAGAGTAAAGATATGGAAGAGAGATACATTTTCCTGTGACTCAACCGAGAACCGTGACAGATGTCAAAATCGACATCAGACTCATGTAAGGAAGGAAGTACCAACGCTTGATATAATCAAAGACGTTAAAACACAATAGATATTTTCATCGGGTATGGGCATTCATGCAAAGGTATCTTGTATGTTGTAAGAATAAAACTGATACAAAAACAAAGAAAAAAAACAATGAAATATTCAGTAAATGGCAAACCTGGAGCTAAGTCTGTAAGGAAAAGAAGATATATGAATAGAAAAATGTTATAAATACAACTGGAAAGAAACTTATGAATAGATGATAAATTAAATGAATCTTATTTGTGTAAACTATGTATATTTATGCATCTGTCTACACACACAATCCTTTTCAAATGCTCTCATATATATATATATATATATATATATATATATATATCTATATATATATATATATATATAGACACATACTAATATACACAGTAAATTGACACAAAAACAAGTAAATTAAAAGTCAAGTCAGTAGCGTGAGACAATCACAAGGAAGGTCCAAAAAGAGATTCAATTATTACCTATATGAAAAACAGAGACCTGGAAGAATGGAAATATTTCAAGGATGTCGAGGCAATAGGGAACACCCAGAAGTATACTGCTCCCAGGAGACATTAACAAACGCCAAGGAGGTTAAACCTCTTTGACAGAAGCACGGATTAAAAGGGGTAAATGGGAAGGGTAGGCCTTTAAAAAACTCGAACGTGGGGACAACGCCTAAATCGCCATGAAGGAGCCGATAGGGTATAGTCACTTTTCCATTTTTTGCACTCTGTATGCATTCACACTCTCCGTGCATCATTAATGTAAATAGTAAGAGAGTACAACCAAGCAGATGTGAATACATCCAAAGTGCTCTCATGCTCCAATTTCCACCTTGTTTAACAATAAATCCTTTGGACATGCCAAGAACATTTTGTGCAGTAAGAATACATTTGTGACTCCTCTTCTACATCAGTCTCTTGAAGCACACACAACAGCAGTCAACAGTCAACAACTGCCATGAACTCAGCAGCTATATGCCAGTCTGTATTAAGCTATCATAATTTTGTTTCATTATTACCACTGTCTGCAAAACAATCAGCAATTTACTTTGAAGTGTTGAGAGAGAGAGAGAGAGAGAGAGAGAGAGAGAGAGAGAGAGAGAGAGAGAGAGAGAGAGAGAGAGAGAGAGAGAGAGCAAAACACTTACCTCTTGTGTCAACTTCGTCAGGACGGTTAAGGGCAAATCTGTAAGTTTCTCTAGCAAATCTGGTCGCTCATGACGAACATGAAGTCTAATAGTGTATTCACCTTTCTCCAACTTTAAGCTGTATTTATGACTGTATGCATCACCACATCCCATTAATTGCTTATTGTGATCAAATAATAACCACAGCTGTGACTCAAATGCAGATTCGTACAGAACATCACTCAGTAACGAACACTTTGGTGTCACCTACATAAGTAGAAAAAATCAATTATTACACTTGACCATCTGTCAGTATATATAGCATTACAGTATATGCAAAGTCCAATTCAAATAATAAATAATCAAATTAAATATAAAAAATATAATGAAAACATACATTATAATATAATTTAAAAAGTTGTAATATCATCTGTGACTTACAAAAAGAACTTACCTCTGCAGCTTTCGTAACTGTGAGACTGTAGGAAAGAATCAAGTGATAAATAGGTCGGCTGTCAGGTACAGTATCTCTTGCTCCTCCCAAGACTTCCACCTTGCTGTCAGCAGGCATTAGAACCTGAAACCAAATTCATTCTGATCACTATCATACACGGCATAAGACTGTAGTTCATTTACAACATCACTGCTTCAACACAACTCATTAAAAAAAAAACCTTCAAACAATCCAAAATTCATATAATTTAATCTAAAAATGTTAAACTCTTTGCAATATTTACAAAATATAAATTCCACACAATTAAAAATATTAGAATGCCCTCACAATCCATTACTGAGTGCTAAAACATAAATAAAAATGCCAAATTTTTAAAGTAATTTGTATTTTTCCTAACATACAAACCTGAGGCGTTAACATAGAGGGATTTATTTTCAGCACAAGCTGTAGTTGGCCGTTTAACTTAAAACAAGGATATTGGTAGTTGGCTACCAATGGGAGAAAAATCCCCTCCATCCAGCTGGTATGCATTCACTTTACCTTTTGGCCAAGGAAGCAGAATGAGGGGTGGCTAGAGGTGGGCCATTTATGTAAAGATGTCAGGTTTGTATGTTATGAAAAATACAAGTTACTTTAAAAATTTGTCATTTGTTCCCACACGTATAAAAACCCTCGGACTTTACATAAGGGAGACGCACTCCTTGGTGGGAGGATTCTGAACAAATCTTTTAACTAACTGGTGGTTCGCCTCACCTGGGGCCTCTTTCCTGGTCATGTAAGATCAATGGAAGGAGACCCATGATCTGATCTGCTGAACATGTGTGATGTTCAACTGCCAGATTTCTGGGCTTTCGTCACTGATTTGAAGATAGGCTTGGATGAACCCTTTATTGTCGGGGACAATACAGCTGAAGATAACCAACGGGTCTGTTCATTGTCAGTCCCACTCTCCCCTTGCTATAGAGACGGTAGGAGTTGCATCTATTAATCCATAAAGAGCTAGATGCTCAGTCATCTAGAACACTTGCATGCATGCCCATCCAACATGTGACAGTCTGCTAACCGTCCCTTAAAGGGGTATAAAAGAGAAGGTAGGAGGCCAGTCCCACACACACCTGCTCTTTTGCAGCCATACACCTTAGGTGAGATGCTACCTGTCCCCAAGAGCTTGGTGATCTACATGATTGCTGAGCAGCCACCACAGAACCCAAAGAAAGAATCCGAGGATCTATGGGTAATGTTCCGAAGGTAAAAAGGAGGCGAATGTGGTCTGCTGTGACCACATTCCGTCCTTAGCACCTGTCCAACAAGTTCTTCCTCAATGCTATCGGCAGGCCAATATTCCTGACCTTATCAAATCTCGCCCAAAATGTATTGTTGTCCACCATGTCAGCTGTGGAGTACGTCCGTTTGGTCGTACATAAAGTACAAAAAAAATTTAGCTCATAGACACCATTTCTTGGCCAAGCCAGAACCCGAAACAAGTTGTGAGCACTTAGTTTGGAGGTGAAGTCCAAAGTGGTAACGCAAAAGGCCTTTGGGCAATTGGTAGCCTTTAGGGTCCTTAGAAAAAGAATGCTCATGCACTGTCGATTACCCAAAGAATCAGTCAGAACGACTGAATCATGAATGTGAAAGATGTTTCCTAGACGCCAACAACATCTGGAGTTCCTAGGAGATCAATGATTCAAGTACTGTACTGACTAGCCCCAATTGTTGCTAATCTTCACTGATTGGACGAAAACCAATGTTTTCAAATTGGTATGGTCGATGACTGTTATGCCCACAGTCCGTAAAGACAGCTGAACAGTAACAGCTTCAGTATGTCGATACTGAAGGACTAATCCGACTGTCTTCCTAGATCAAACAATTCTGCAAAATGTCGAGGTGTCAAGGCCAATTGTCGCTAACGACCCTAGTCGGCGAATTTGTCTGTCAGACATCCATCTTCCCTGAAATGTGTCTGGTCGACCACTGTGCTGAGTGTACTACTGCAAACCCATGTACCCTCACCATCAATTGAGAGAGGACACTAGCACCCCAGGTTGACTAAGGAACTACCGTGGTACCGTTCCTTAACAACACCATGGAAAGACTGTCCTTGGAGCCTGAGGCTTGGAGAGCTAAGAAGATTCAGGTTATTGAGGTGCAGATTAGGTCAGGTTAGGTTAGGTTGAGTTATGTACCCAACCTGACCCTTAAACACCGAGCCTCTATTTACAAAAGTGTCTGCCGTATGCCGGCGGTGTTCAGGAGTTAGCGCCGAAGCTGAAAAAGTTTTTTTCAAAAAATCACAGCACTCTTAGTTTTTAAGATTAAGAGTTCACTTTTGGCTCCTTTTTTTCTCATTGCCTGAAGTTTAGTATGCAACCATCAGAAATGAAAAAAAATATTATCATATATAAATATTGAAATATATGACAGCAAAAATTTTTTTTTTTATATATACAGTAATTGTATACAAATTGCGCTGTGAGCAAAACAGTTAAAGCTAATGAGTTATTTTTTTTTCTTGTATTGTACACTAAATTGTGATGATTTTGGTATATAACAAATTGTAAAACGATCAAAGCAACAAAGAGAAAATATTATCACAAAATGATGCATGAATTCGTAACGCACGCACATAAAAAAAGTTTTTTCAAAAATTAACCATAAATCGAAATATTGTGCTAGAGACTTCCAATTTGTGGAAAAATGAAGGTAATTGATTGAATATTACTAGAATGTAAGCGTTTTAGCTTACAATTGCAGTTTTCGACCATTTTGGTTGAGTTAAAGGTGACCGAAGGTCTAATTTTTTCTATTTATCGTGATTTATATGAAAATATTTCAAAACTGATGAAAGCTACAACCATGAGTTAATTTTTTTTGTATTCTACATGAAATTGCACACATTTTCATATATAAAACTTTATGTAACAACTAATATAAAATGGTGCAAACATTACGACAAAGTGACAAAAGAATTTTGAGATGTTCGGCCGAGTTACCGCGTGGACGTAAGGAAAACGTTTTTTTTTAAAAATTCACCATAAATCGAAATATTGTACTAGAGACTTCCAATTTGTTGCAAAATGAAGGTAAGTGATTGAATATTACTAGAATGTAAGCGTTTTAGCTTACAATTGCGTTTTTCGACCATTTCGGTTGAGTCAAAGTTGACCGAAGGTTGAAATTTTGGCACATCGTGATTTATATGAAAATATTTCAAAACTGATAAAAGCTACAACCATTGGTTATTTTTTATTGTATTCTACATGAAATTGCGCACATTTCCATATATAAAACTTTATGTAAAGACTAATATAAAACGGTGCAAACATTACAACAAAGTGACGAAAAAATTTCTGAGATGTTCGGCCGAGTTACGGAGCGTGTATGTAAGGAAGAAGTTTTTTAAAAAATTCACCATAAATCGAAATATTGTGCTAGAGACTTTCAATTTGTTGCAAAATTAAGGTAAATGATTGAATATTACTAGAATGTAAGAGTTTTCGCTTACAATTGCGTTTTTCGACCATTTCGGTCGAGTCAAAGTTGAGTGAAGGTTGAAATTTTGGCACTTATCGTGATTTATATGAAAATATTTCAAAACTGATAAAAGCTATAACCATGGGTTGTTTTTTGTTGTATTTTACATGAAATTGCGCACATTTTCATATATAAAACTTTATGTAACGGCTAACATAAAATGGTGCAAAAATTACGACAAAATGATGAAAGAATGTCTGAAATTTTCGGTCGAGTTACCACGCGCGGACGTAAGGAAAAATTTTATTTTTAAATTCACCATAAATCGAAATATTGTGCTAGAGACTTCCAAATTGTTGCAAAATGAAGGTAAATGACTGAATATTACTAGAATGTAAGAGTTTTAGCTTACAATTGCGTTTTTCGACCATTTTGGATTGAGTCAAATTTGACTGAAGGTTGAAATTTTTTGTAGTCGACGTACAGTACGTCCACTCGTCACCCAACAGACAATTTTAGTCGACTTACGATACGTCCAGTCGGCGTTTAAGGGTTAACCTAACCCTCAGAGGTCTGGTTACACAAATCATTTATAACTAACTAACCTAACCCACCCTAGCCCCTTGAAGAGCTGGTGACTGCCTTCTGGTTGATGCATGGGGCACGAAGTTCCAGGATACTGAAGTGCAGGTTCGTTAAGGTTAGGCTAGAATTAGTTAGGCTAGGCTAGGTTAGGTTAAGTACCCAACCTAACCTCTTGAAGTGCAGGCGGCTGCCTTCCAGTTGATGCCTTGAGGCATGAAGTATCTCCAGAGGGGAAGTGTGTAACAACAGTCCAAGGAGATATTTGTCTTCTAACCATTAGGCTGTCCTGTCTCACTTCTCTGAGAGAGGAAGGGAAGGAATGGGAAGACCTCGTCAAGGACCAGAACCCCTTCAATCTGCATGAACTGAATGAAGGAGGAGAAACTGCCCATCGAATCAGCCTGCCTGGCTGTGACTGGTAACCAGGCTGGGCTTGCAATTGCTGAGCTGGTTGCCCCTGCTGAGACAAGGACAACCTTGCTGCTGTATCTGTTAGCCTTGCAGATGCTATTCTTACTTGGGTGAGAGATCGGACTTCTCTGGAGCATGTAACTCTCAGGCTGCGACCAAAACCAAGAAGTCTGTCTATCTTAGAGACAACTCTTAACCCTTAATGGATGGGAATCCTCATTTGAGAATCTATAACAGGTTTTGGATGATGGATGGGACTCCTCATAGGAGTATCAATATAACGCGCCACACTGTTTGAATGAATTTACTGGCAAAGAGGTTCATAGCACTTCGATGGTCCATAAATGACTTATGGCAACTTATTACCTTGGCATGGGAGAGATATCGATCAGTATGCCTTGAGATTTCAGAGGAGGATGTACTGCCACTCGGCAGCTCCAGGACATCTGTTTATTTATTTGCTCATAAATATAACCGGGTTTTAGTTCTTATCTTTTACGATATTACGCAAGCTATAATAGTAATTTTGCAAAGAAAAGTGCAAAGAAATACAACACACATACTCAGAATTTGTTACTGATTTTAGTTCTTATCTGTTATGATACTGTGTGAGCTATAATTATAATTTTACAAAATAAAATAAAATAAATTATTACAAAAAAACATGCATAACTTGGTAAAATTAACATATTTTTACGAATGTCTTGTAAAAGAGGCCCCACAAAGTGTTGTAAATAGTCACCTTCAACTTCTTGTGGAAGGCAGGGAACAGATTTTATTTTTTTTTCTTATACCATGTGCATTTGCATATCTTCCTCTTTCCATTGATGTGTTTTTTTTCTTGAACTGGCCAACTTTAAAGTTTGCCCAGTCTGGGGGTGTGCTTGATATACATGTATACTTAGCCCATCCCTTAAGGGTTAAACATCAGGAGACGCACCCTGAACGAAGGTGTCCTAGTTGAAGCCAAGGTGGAGTCAAATGAAAAACTTTGGGAGAGGTCAGAATCATACAACAGAGTGAGGCATGGAGCTGTCCGCTCTGAAGTGGTACAGTCTCCCAGGAAATGAAGCAGAGAAACTTTGCAGCAGGATCGATAGGTAAGTATTTGGAAATACTCGGCCCTTAACCCAACAAAGGAATAAAGTCTGACTCCTTTATAGCTGCAAGCACGGAGCGTGTCATTTTTGTCTTGAACCAAGGCTGTTGAAACAGGTTGGAAAATCAAAAATCTATGATTTCTAATTACCCATCACCTTCTCTATGAGAGAGGGACAGTTGTAGAAATCGGGAAGCGGGTTGTACAATTACCACAACGTATTCATACAGTATAACCTTTAACTTCCCTGAAGGGGAGAACTTCGACAAGCTGGAGCGAACTTGTGGACCGGATGGTTAATGGGAAGTGGTAGGAACTCGAAGGGAAGTTGATATCCTACTGAAGGACATCTACTACCCAGGACCCAGTCACGGTAAAATAGTCCTTAAGTCTAACTGCACTCCCCACCAGAGGCCACAAGTGGTGAGGAAAGCAGTCTTATCATCTTATTCTTTCTTCTTAAAGTTACTTCCCTTTCAGGAAAGGGAAGGAGTTAAAAGCAACACCTACCATGTTTCTGTGATCAAAAGGGACCGAGACATAATTGGCACCTCTCGAATCTATTGCAAAACTTGGCTGTGTGATGGTTATTGGCCAGAACATATCATTCTGAGGGTGATTTGAAAAAAGGAGAAGACCGATCCTAGTTCTGACACTTCTACCTGGCACACTCTTGGTTCCCTGTGTACCCCCAAAAATGGATCAGTAGTTACAAGTATCGCACTCGATACAAAAATTTCAAAGACTCCAGCTGATGATACAAATGAGTCATCAAGAAAGGACAAGGGAACCACAGAGGGAGGAGCAGAATACATTTGAGCCGATCCAAATACCAAAGAATCGAGGGGAGATGAAGGTCGCAGACAATCTGCGGAAAGAGGAGACACCATTGTACAGGTACTGAAGGATGGTTGTATAACGCGGCCATGAAAAAAGCTGCTATGAGGGAAGCGGTCCCAGCCGCAGGATCATCCCTCATACATTGGGAACGGATTCAGTTAGGAGAGGACGGCTGAAGCTGCCCCTCAGACATGATGTCAGGAACAACGTCAATCAGGCCAGGTCAGCCGAAGCTGTCCCTCAGACACGACATCATCTCCCACAGGGTCACCAGTTCATCTTCTCATGGCTGTGGCCTACGTCTTCGTCCTATGAAAATCACCAGCTGAGAAGACACTTTGACTGCCTGCTCTTGAGGAAGTCGGAAACGTACAGGGATCTGAAGAAACCCATGGTACCGAGACTGGAATCATCCCGACTCCGGAAGAGGTTCTAATAACAAGACTGAGTAGGAACAATTAGACCTTTACGTATGGGATTACTTTCCCATGTGTAAAAAACGAGGATTTGTATGTGTAGGGACAACTAAAGTTGAATAGGAACAAATAAACTAAAATTCCTATCCTACCTGTATAATGCTGAAGTACCCATGGATGAACATGGTCATGAAAGGATGTCACTCATTTGATGATGGCTGTAAGGATCTGGGAGAACAATCGAGTTCATTTGGACATGGTCATTACCGGAAATGGACACTGGTGGCTCTAGGAATATTGCTGTCGAAGTCCCCTTGGATGAACACGGTTCATGACTCGGACATGACTTCTACAAACTCATGGACGCAATCGCTGTGACAGGAAATGTTTGCTGAAGAGCAATCCACCTACTACGAAACCTTCACACCGGATGTGCCCTGCCGCAGTAACGTTTCCGAGCGGAAATGTGAAGGAATGAAGAAACATCCACTACTTGACACTCACTCAGGCTAAGTAGAAGAAAATCAAAGTCTATGTCCATAGACAAGGGAATGAAGAAAACAACGAAAACAACCAAAGAGAGTTGCATCTTTGTTGTGCAACAATTGTAGAAAGGACACTGCAGTGCAATCTCTGCACAAACATGCAATGTTCAACATGAGCATGGACGTGCATTTTCATCTTTGCAGAGCGAATCTTTGGCTAAAGGCGACTGGAACAACTGCAGTAATGTCAAAAAAGTCATGGCTGTGCTACATTGTGGTAAAGGCAAGGCTACATCTGCCTACCCCGGGCCTCTCTTCTTCCTCGCACAGCGTGAAGCAAAAAACAAGGTCGTGCAACATTGCATGGCCGCGAATTATTCCTTCCTTGAAGAGCGTATCTTCAGCTTAGACATCCAGAAGACTGTGGCAGCATCGCTCAAAATGGCAACCAGGAACTGTTCTTGAAGGAAAATGCACGGAAGAGAAGTACTAGTACACTAAGAACTACTCTGGCACTGAAGAAATGCTCATCCGTGTCCTGATGGACAATAGAAGGATGGGGAAAGACTACAATCTGGGCATGAGCAGCACTGACGGCAGATGCATGGTGGGGGAGGTACATCTGGGGAAGACATGGTTTGAAAGCTGGTGGGGGGGGTGAAGTAGCTAGCTCTTAAAGCTATGACACACAGCAACGAAGCACACACACCTGAACCAAAATAACTGGTTGAATGCGGCTTGTTGGCTGCAGCTTTGATGGTGAGTTGTCTTCCTCCAGTAACTAATGTATTCTTCCATCCAATGTCTCTAGAAGGGAAAGAAAGAAGATGGAGAAACTGTGATACACCAAATGACTATGAAAAGAGCGAGGGAGGTGAAGGAACTTCATCAAGGAAAACTTCCTGGGACATCTCATCCTTCAAAACAGGAATGAGAGGGGAGGGAGTGTAATAATGCCTGACCTACCCCCCTGAAACTCTGATCTAAAGGTCCTGCAACATCAACCTCCTCTTCTTCCTCGTGTCAAGAGAGAGGGGGATCCATGCTGGAAGGCAAGCAGAGGTTTTGTACGATGGTTAAGAAACCACCACACTGTAGCAGGAGCACCCTCCTCCATCTTGATGTCTCCTCAATCTATACATCACATGGAAGACTAAAACATTACAACATTCCAAGTAACTGTGTAGTTGAAAGAAAAACTTTGCTTGTTCAAAAAGAAAACACTTAAGAACAAACAGAAAAAAGATGTAGAATAAAGATGTTTGACAAAACGAGGCTGAGAAGACTTCTAAAAATAAAATGGTTGGCTGGTGAGAGACAGGCCTCTCTTCTTGGGTGCATATTAGAAAAAAGATATAACAGCAAAGAAAAAACACCAAGGCTAAGACCAAGCACAGTTCGTGTTATATCAAAAAGGCAAAACCAAGTTAGAGAGGGAATTAAAGAGAAAGGTTCATAGGCTACAACAAGTTGAAAGCAACTACGTAGTACAACTGTGGAAGAATAACTACGCAGCGAGAAAGAGCGAAAATAACAAAATATAACAGAATAGAACTTGTTGCATTATTCAAAATAGGCAAAATATCTCGAAACAAAATTTATATTAAAAAATGAAAAGAATAATAAAGAATTAAGTTGAATGGCAGGCAGCAGAAGATACACGTCTGTCCCAGATGCAGCCAAAAAGTAAAGTGAATGGGTACCAACTGGATGAAGGGGATTCCTCCCCTTCCGTTGATAGCCATCTACCAATATCAACCTTGTTTTAAGTTAAAACGGCCGGATCAAGCTTACGCTGAAAGTAAATCCCCCTATGTAAAGACCGAGGGTTTGTATATGTGTTGGAACAAATATCTTTCCTCCCCACAAAATCAAACATCACAGACTAAAGTACATTTACCAATGCTACTAAACACCTTATAATTAATTTTTAAAATTTAAAACTTCAAAACCAATAAATTGTACCTGTGTATGATGCTTCAGACATGCCTGTGGAGCTATTTCTTCAGGCCTCAATCCTGCTCTAACATCAATCCTTTGTATTCCTTCATTACACAATAATGTTACCTGAGAATAATTGTAAAACTTTAAATCATGTACCATTTCTCAGTAAATTTTATAACCAGATAAGCTTTCTAACTTACAAAGCTAGCCTATAAACACAAAAGGTTCCACATCAGAAGCCATAAAGCTGTGAATAAAGTAGTAAGAAGGAAACAAAAAACACTTCTGTTATTTTTCACTGAATCATAAATCCTGTATCAACATTTTATGAGGAACTATGATTTTTAACATATAAAATCATACCTCTTCTTGAGACGGACGAAGACTATGAAAATCTACAGAGGTTTCGACTTGACCTTCAACAAGACTTGACCACCATCTTGCTAAGCAGAGCTCCAGAGTATAACCACCACGTACAGCAAATACTAAAGTGGTACTTTCATTACATCCCAGGTTAACCACCTATTTCAGATAAATTACAAAAACAACAGAAATCAGTTATGGTGCAATATTAGAAATGACAAGTCTTTATAGCATATTTATCTGCAATGATAAATTTTCTAAAAGAATGTACGAAATTGTGAAATTGTTACTTGGTGGCTTACATGGCTACTACTGAATTACAGACCATTTCTTCCCACACCATCAGCATCTTTGCAAACCTTTAGACAACAATACTGTATGTAAAATGATCTTATGCTTTTTAGCAGTAGCTTAACTTGGTAGTGCCCACAGAAAATTGATTGGGGTGGGTGGACACTTTTCCATATCACCCAGTCTCTCTCCCCCAAAACTGATGAAGACCCAGTCCCACCTAGGAAAGTTGTACCACCAAACTGCAGATTTAAATACTATTTTATTTTCAGACATTACAGTACTACAAATGAAGCAAAATTAATTTTGCAATAAAAAATACCAAAATTACTAGTGAATGACCCAAATACCAAAATGATACATGAATTAGATCTTTCTTTCAAAATTTTATAAATCCTGTAGTGCCTTTGATTAATCTTAGATTATCGTGAATGACAAACTATTTAACTACAACACAAAAGTCAAGTTGTCTCTTGACCTTTCTAGAAAATATATTGGCAATAGAAGAAATTTCCTGATGATTTTCTGATATGGCACGGTGAATATATAATTTGGCAAGAACATTCAGTCAATCTTGTCCCATTGTTGCTCTTCTATAACTCTTTACGAGACTGAAGGTAAAAAAGCTCCTCTTGGCAGATGCAGAAGAAACAGGCAAAGATGCATATATTTGTAACAACCTTCTAGTTACTGGATAATTTTCAGACCACCTTTCTAATGTCTCGCACACTGACAATGGGATTGAGGTCTTTTCGACTGTATCCCACCTTCCTCTCCAAAGTTTGTGCTCAACTTTATATTTTACAGCATTGGTTATATGGTCAAATATATAATTTTTATACATATTCAGTGCTGGACCCAAGTCCTGGAATGTGGTGCGACTGAAATGACTTGGCATCAGTGAGCACAATGACCTAGCAACACTGTGATAATTAGCAAATCTATCATGAAACTGATTAATGACAAAATCCAAAAATGGCAAAAAAAAATTACTCATTATATTCCTCTGCACTACCGTATGGGAGGTTAGATCTATATCGTTGACTGAGCTACTCTGGGCATTTAACTTCAATATCTAAGGTACTTGAAATTTCTGTGGCAGATTCAAAACATTTTTGGAAGTCTCGTTTATTAGTCTCCTACAAAGTCTGTCTCTCTCTCTCTCTCTCTCTCTCTCTCTCTCTCTCTCTCTCTCTCTCTCTCTCTCTCTCTCTCTCTCTCATTTTTTTTACCTAAAGTTGGGGGGGGAGCACTTGTCCAAGTGCCACCCCCGTGTGGGCGCTACTGGCTTAACTTGAATACATAGACAAGGTTACCTTCCCAAGGTAGAACTTAGTTGTGGGGGTAAACTTAATACAATGTACAGAAGGTAATCAATGACTGTCACAACAGATGCTGATGACTGAAAATGAGTCCATGTACAGATTTTTTTATATCCAAAACATGTAAGAGTAAAACAGGGAGAGAAGGAGCTGGGCAAGCAGAACATTCCTGTTACCTTGGGGACACATTAGAATATGAAGCAAGTACTGAGAAAGAGTAATAAAAAAAATGGAACAATGGCCTGGATTACGTGAAAAGACATAGCTGGATTACTGAAAAACAAGAACTCTGAGAGTATTGCTAAAGCAACACAAGTTACCTTACAAACCCACAACTAAGTACAATGCATGAACATTTAAACTGGTGTAATGTTGAAGATGGTGCCATTAAAGTTCCTGCAGAGGTATATACATATCTCACAGAGTTTCCTCCTACAAAATTTTTTTTGAAACACGAAAGTCCCAGATGGCAGCTATTCATGGTATGAAGGTCAAGGCCAAAATTGCAAAGCCATTAACCCTGGCATCATACGAAAATATTACAAGCTCTAGGAGCAATACCCCATGCTGACATAGCTAGCTTTTTCTGAAACAGCTATCATATGCAAGTACTTCATAAATGAAGCTGCATATCAAATGTAAGGTCTCCATCTCTTCTGGTTCAAATGTCATGACCATATTTAAAGATATATACCTGATGGGTATAAATTGACAGACAAATGGACATCCTTCCTTTTTGCACATCTATGCCTGGTGGTCTACCTTCGTATTTAATTTCATTAAAATTCCTTCAGCCTGGTAAGGAGAGCTGTGATAAAATGTAAGCATGAAAGACATACTGACAATTGGATGGATAGACAGAAAACTTTCTTCAAGCACATCTATGTAGGATGTTTAACCTCATATACCAAGTTTGATTGAAATACCTTTAATTGTTTAAGACAGACACAGAATATTTTCCTTCATGCTTATCTATGGCTGATGGCGTACCTTTGAACTAAGTCTGAATGAAATCTCTTCAACTTTATGGAAAGAGTTGCGATGACAAGGTAAGCGTGATATACGTTAACAGATACAAGGGCAAACAAACCAGATGATATCCCTTCAAGCTCACCTATGCCTGATGGCAGCATACTTTTGCACCCGGTTTAGCTAAAATTCCTTTAACTGTTCAAAAAGCGATATGAAGACTATTTAGGTGTGCCATATTATTTCAATATACCACAGTAAACTTGTACGGGGCTGCCAGGTAAGACCCTGCCACAATGACATATGGTCACACATAGACCGTGACCCAACATTTGTTATATTGCAGGTATTGTGGACACAAGTGCTCATCAGCATTAACCTACTCTACCAGCTATGACTAGACTTCTCAGTGGACTAGATACTTCAACTCCCCAGACTGTATAGGTTTCTAGTGGGAAAGAAAGGACCCAGTCCCTAAAAAGCATTTTGAAGCAGTTCTTGACCTCTTCAGCCAACAACTCATCTTCTAAATACGATCTGGGGAAAGTAAATACCTTCAGAAAGCTGCATCCCTACCCCTTGACGAGCATCAGATCCAAATGGCCAAGCTAGTATAGCACAGTACTGCAATACTTCACCTTATTAATTTGTTCCAAGATTCACCATCTGAATGGAATAAACCCTTTAAAAAAACAACCTTAATACCCTATAAGCCCCTAAAATCAGCCTCAGAACACTGCTAAATTTGTACAATAATTCAACACTTTTACTTTTTACTACAATTAGACATCTTAATGCTAATGCAAAGAGACTCAAAAAGAATTGATATGTACCTGATGGGTGACATGGTTGTGCTGGTATAGCAATCATATTAAAATTTACCTAATTCTCCCTTCTCTCTTGTTATGTAGCACTATTTCTTTTTAAGTTTGGAGGAGGGTCTTGTAAGCTGTTAAATTCAGTCATGAGCGCAACAATACAGGCATGAATGATAATATTAAAAAAGAACCATATGCACTGCATATGAGTGAGTATGCTGATTTTATACCTAGCAAGTAGCTACAGTTTTGTAATGAATTTACAGTTTTGTAATGCATTTTGCTATACCCACACAAAAACAATAAACATTTCATCCAAATCAACACGTGGGTGTGTGCAGGCTTACGAAAGATAAATTACAACAATACTGTTATCTATTTGATATGGCATCTGATATTTGAAATCCATTAGTTTATGAGATATAAAAAGAGAGAAACAGTGTAAACAGGCATTCATATAACTGCTTATGGAAGCACAATATAGTAAGTCCTCGGTTTCCGTACAAGATCCGTTCTTATGTCCACGACGTAACCCGATTTTGTCCGCAAGTCGGAACTCAAGCATACGTAATGAAGTGAATTAGTAAAAATAAAAAATTCATGAAAAAGATAACAGTTCCTGAGCACACACATACAGTACAAGGGTAAATATTATCCTTACATTTACTCCTGTGATAATTTACACTACTGTACAGTAAATAAAAAGAAACAATTCCTTACCTTTACCCCTGTGACTGGCTTGCATACTGGTCATTGCAAAGGGGGTTCAGAGAGAGAGAGAGAGAGAGAGAGAGAGAGAGAGAGAGAGAGAGAGAGAGAGAGAGAGAGAGAGAGAGAGAGAGAGAGAGAGAGCTGAGGTGTTTGCATCAAAGTCTGAGCACAGTTTAAATGGATTCTGTATGTGAAATAACATTTTATTAATATTTTGCTGTGTTCTTTCATTAAAGGATAGGATATATATATATACATATATATATATATATATATATATATATATATATATATATATATATATATATATATATATATATATATATATATATATATATATATATATATAATATATATATATATATATATATATAGAGAGAGAGAGAGAGAGAGAGAGAGAGAGAGAGAGAGAGAGAGAGAGAGAGAGAGAGAGAGAGAGAGAGAGAGAGAGAGAGAGAGAGAGAGAGAGAGAGAGAGATGTTTCCATTGAAGTTTAAGCACATTACAGTCACACACCGAACTTACGTGAGGTTAGGTTCCAGACCCCCTAGCGCAAGGTGAATTTCCACATAAGTTTGGCACAGTCTCTAAAAATGCTGATAAATTCTTATTTCTGGAATTTGAACACTAAATATGACCCTAATCATGCTCCCAAAGTATTAAACTAACTTTTAAATGAAACTAAAGTTACTGTAATTTCTTTTAAAAGTTAGCATAATACATTACCCTTAAAAAAAGAAATATATGGTTGACGTAAAAATATAGAAGAGTGTGAAGATTAGTATACTATTTCTCTCTCTCCCCCCATTCCACCAATCTATTTTTAGAAGTCTTCTCAGCCTCATTTTTAAAAACTTCTTTATTCTGTCTCTCTCTCTTTGTTCTGAAATGCTCTATGTTTATTCTGTCTCTTTCTCTTTGTTCTGAAATGCTCTATGTCTCTGTTTTAGAATGGCGCATTTACAGTTTGTAGACGGTACAGGTAAAATGATTTCAATTTAAATACAGAGAAGCAGTAATATGTAGGTTGCGCTAACTACAAACAACAGAGAGAGAGAGAGAGAGAGAGAGAGAGAGAGAGAGAGAGAGAGAGAGAGAGAGAGCTAGCTAGCTTTGACCCGCTAATCAGCAGCAACACTCCCCCTTCTGGTCATCTTAAATTGCCTTCGAGCTTCTTCACAGAAAATGAGGGAAAGATATTGGTTTGTTTAAAATACATATCACATACAAATTTTGTAATTACAGTTATATTATTATTACTATTATTATTGTTATTAATATTTGAAAATTAGTACTTATTATTAGGTAAAAAAATTTATTTATCATTCAAAACAAATAACATATACATGTACCATAAAAATTCTCTCATCTCAGTAAGAGAGAGAGAGAGAGAGAGAGAGAGAGAGAGAGAGAGAGAGAGAGAGAGAGAGAGAGAGAGAGAGAGAGAGAGAGAGAGAGAGAGAGCACAAAATTATTACTTTTATTATTTAATGTTATTTAATTTACACATAAAAGCTTGAAAACTTGTAAATTACATAAAAAATTAAACAAACATTTTTGCAGGGTTTCTCAGTATTTGCAAATGTTCGCATGTTTGTGGAAAACTTGTGCATGACAATTAGTTAGGTTCCAATGAAAAGTTCACATCTGTGAATTCACGTAGCTCAAATCGCGCAAGTTTGGGGTATTACTGTATAAAAATGGATTCTGTAAGTGAAATAACATTGTAGTGATATTTTGCTGTGTTTTTTCATTAAAGGATATACTGTATATATTGAGAGAGAGAGAGAGAGAGAGAGAGAGAGAGAGAGAGAGAACTGACGTGTTTACATCATAGTCTATGATTATACAGTAAACACCCCGTATTCGCGTTCTCATGGTTCGCGGACTCACGCATTCATGGGTTTCTCTGTGGAACATATCTAGCCATCATTCACGGAAATTTCACCCATTCACGGTATTTTTCACTGAGAAATATTCACTAATAACTGTATTTTCATATATTTTTCATGAATAAATGCACTTTTTGTGATAAAACTATGAAAATACTCAGGTATAAGCATTTTTACAAGGTTTTTCTTGGTTTAAGCTATCAAAATGGGCAGTTCTAAATGTTTTTAGATGAGTTTTACGCATCTGCAGATTTGACCTATTCGCGGGGGGGTGTGGGACGCATCCCCCGCGAATACGGGGGGTTCACTGTATGTCAGTTTTAGAAGTTAATCATTATTATTTTACTTTTATTTTCTGAATTAGTGAAATGGTATGGGCATTACAAAATATATAAAAAGTACATGCTTAATTTTATAAGATGTTTTTATAGCAAAGGATTCATTTTTAAAAATATCTGTTCTTGATGTGACGTCATAGGAAGTGACGTCATAGGACAAAAATGGCGAGAGGAAGCAAAATGTAAACAAATGCAGGAGGGAGTGTTCAATAGAGTGTGGCACTGTATAGAGAGCTCTCTGATGGTTAGGTTGTTAATTTTGGGTTGCAAGTCTGTTTTGTGGTTTTTGTAGTCGTAAGCTGGATTATATAATAAAAGAAGAACGTGAACAGGTGGGTGGATTGCATAATTGTAGCATTTTTGGAAGGGTTAGGCTAGAAAAACTTTCAAGTGGTAGCAGACCGTGGTTGGTTAAAAAGGACAGATCTGATGGTAAACTTAGGGAGATGACGGTAAACTTAGGGAGATGAAATGGAGAAGAGACTGTCTGAGGTTTAGCGGGACACAGGGTGATTATAAAAGATGGAGAGGACAAGTTGAAGATTGGCTTGTGGTGTGTGGAGAAGTGAAGTATCCGGGGATAGAGATAAGGAAAAGCTTTAGAAGTAACAGAAGGAATGAACAGAGATGAACTTAAGGATAAAGAAGGTTCAAAGATAATCCTATCCAAATTGGATGAAGTGTATCTAAAAGATACGTTAATGGAAAATTAAAGTAAAATGAAAAACTATTTTAAAATAGAAAGAGAATCTAATGAAAAGATGAGAGATTTTATAGTTAGGTATGAAAAGGCAAAGTCAGAGTGTAGTAGAGTGATAGGGAAAAGCATGGTTGAAGGGGAAGCAAAAGGTTTTCATGTACTAGAACAAGTGAATCTCACAGAAATAAAAACAACTGGTATTAACAGCTTGTGGTCAAGAAAATTCGGAATATAAAACAGTGTCACAGATAATGAAAAGAATATTTGAGGGATTAGGGAATAAAGAGGAGGGGGAATGGTTGGGATCAGAAGGTTATACGAATTTTAGGAAAGGGAGGGAAAAACCAAGATATCAGGGAAAAGTGAATTGAGGTAGTGGGAGAAATCCTATAAATAGAGAAGGGAAAGTAACACTGTGCAATATGCAAATTGGAATGGCACTGGGCTAGAGATTGTCCTCAGAATTTTCAAAATAATAAGAAATCTGACACTGGACAAGAAGAAGAAAAGTTTATATAAGAGAAGTTGGTAAAATAGAGGAAGAATCTTGGGAAGAGGTTGATGCAATTTTAGACAAAGGATGTAAGTCAACAGTTTGTGGGGAGTTGTGACTACCACGCATTGTCGTGGGTTTGAATCAGGAAGAGTTGAGGAGAATGAATAATACTAAGAAAGTGTCTAATAAAATATTTAATTTCGGTGAGTCATCATACAAGTCAAAAGGAGTAATGGAAAGACCAGTGATATTGAAAAACAAGAAGTTTTCTTTGAAGACAGAAATTTTGCAGGGTGATGTACTATGGTTAATAGGTAAGAAAACCATGAGTAAAATGGGTATGACTATAAATTTAAGAGAGAATTGTGTTAAAATAGAAGTATTAGGGAAAATGAAGGTAAAGTTAAGAGAAGACAAACAGGGCAACTTAAGAAAACAAATTTTGAGGGATGGAAGGGAAAGAGTCTAAGGGAAATTAAAGGTGCAATGATGAAGTTACATCTAGTTTGGTCACGGAAGTGGAGATAAAATATGGAAGCTAACAGAAGAAGCACAGTGGAGTGATGGTTTGAGAGAGAAAGAAAAGGAGGAAATAAAAAAGTTATTAACAGACTTAATCGCAAGTTGTGAGGTATGTAAAAGATGCAAAAGAAACCCACCTAAACCAGTAGTGGGATTTTCTTGGAGTAAAATTTTTAATGTAGTTGCAGCAATGGATGTGGGAGCGATAGAAGAGAGAAAGTTCTTGGTAATGGTAGATATGGCAACGAGGTATTGTCAGGCTTTTTGGATAAAAGACAGGAAACCAGAAACTATTATAAAGACACTTTTGACTGATGGTTTGCTATATTTGGAGCACCTTTTAAAATATTATCAGATAACGGGGGAGAATTTCAAAATGAAAAAGTAAGGAGGATGGCAGAAAGATGGAATATTAAAGTATTGGCCACAGCATCTTAATCTCCATGGAGCAATAATCAAAGAAAGCTTAAGAAAGATGAAAGACGATGGGGAAGTGGACTGGTCCATAGCATAAAGATGGGTAGTGAGTGCTAGGAATTGCTTAACCCTTAAACGCCTACTGGACGTATCATACGTCGACTAAAATTGTCTGTTGGGTGCCGAGTGGGCGTACCGTCGCCGACTACAAAAAATTTCAACCTTCGGTCAACTTTGACTCGACCAAATGGTCGAAAAAACGCAATTGTAAGTTAAAACTCTTACATTCTAGTAATATTCAATCATGTACCTTCATTTTGCAACAAATTGGAAGTCTCTAGCACAATATTTCGATTTATGGTGAATTTTTGAAAAAACTTTTTCTTACGCACGAAGCGGTAACTCAGCCGAAAATTTCATAAATTCTTTCGTCATTTTGTCGTAATTTTTGCACTGTTCAATATTAGCCGTTACATGAAGTTTTATATATGAAAATGTGCGCAATTTCATGTACAATACAGCAAAATACAACCCATGGTTGTAGCTTTTATCAGTTTGGAAATATTTTCATATAAACCACGATAACTGCCAAAATTTCAACCTTCGGTCAACTTTGACTCAACTGAAATGGTAAAAAAATGCAATTTTAAGCTAAAACTCTTATGATCTAGTAATATTCAATGATTTACCTTCATTTTGCAACCAACTGGAAGTCTCTAGCACAATATTTCGATTTATGGTGAATTTTTGAAAAAACTTTTTCTTACGTCCGCGCCAGAAATTCTTTCACACGTTGTCGTAATGTTTGCACTGTTTTATATTAGTCGTTACATAAAGTTTTATATATGCAAATGTGCGCAATTTCATGTAGAATACAACAGAAAATAACTCATGGTTGTAGCTTTTATCAGTTTTGAAATATTTTCATACAAATCACGATAACTGCCAAAATTTCAAGCTTCGGTCAACTTTAACTCGACTGAAATGGTAAAAAAAACGCAATTATAAGCTAAAACTATTACATTCTAGTAATATTCAATCATGTACCTTCATTTTGCAACAAACTGGAAGTCTCTAGCACAATATTTCGATTTATGGTGAATTTCTGAAAAAAATTTTTTTTCCTTACGCTCATGAAAGTGGTAACTCGGCGAACATCTCAGAAATTCTTTCGTCATGTTGTCGTACTGTTTGCATCGTTTTACATTAGTCGTTACATAAACTTTTATATATGAAAATGTGCACAATTTCATGTAGAATACAACCGAAAATAGCTCATGGTTGTAGCTTTTATCAGTTTTGAAATATTTTCACATAAATCACGATGACTGCCAAAATTTCAACCTTCGGTCAACTTTAACTCCAGACCGAAATGGTCAAAAAACGCAATTGTAAGCTAAAACTCTTACATTCTAGTAATATTCAATCGTTTAACTTCATTTTGCAATAAATTGGAAGTCTCTAGCACAATATTTCGATTTATGGCGAATTTTTTAAAAAAACTTTTTCCTTACGTCTGCACGGTAACTCGGCCGAACATCTCAGAAATTCTTTCGTCTTGTTGTCGTAATATTTGCACCGCTTTAAATTAGTCGTTACATAAAGTTTTATATATGAAAATGTGTGCAATTTCATGTATAATACAACAAAAAATAACTCATGGTTGTAGCTTTTATCAGTTTTGAAATATTTCCATATAAATCACGATAAATAGAAAAAATTCGACTTTCGGTCAATTTTAACTCGACTGAAATGGTCGAAAACTGCAATTGTAAGATAAAACACTTACAGTCTAGTAATATTCAATCAATTAGCTTCATTTTTCAACAAATGCGAAGTCTCTAGCACAATATTTCGATTTATGGTGAATTTTTAAAAAACATTTTTTACGTCCATGGCGTTAAATTCATGCATCATTTTGTGATAATATTTTCTCTGTGTTGCTTTGATCGTTTTAAATTTTGTTATATACCAAAATCATCGCAATTTAGTGTACAATACAACTAAAAAAATTAACTCATTAGCTTTAACCGTTTTTGCTTACAGCGATTTGTATACAATTATATACGAGTTTTTTTTTTTTGCTGTCATATATTCCAATATTTATATATGATAATGATATTTTTTTCATTTCTAATGGTTGCATACTAAACTTCAGGCAATGACAAAAAAATGAGCTAAAAATGAACTCTTAATCTTAAAAACTAAGCGTGCTGTGATTTTTTGAAAAAACTTTTTCCACTTCGGCGCTAACTCACCGAACGCCGCCGGCATACGGGAGATTTTTTTGTAAATAGGGCTTCGGCGTTAAAGGGTTAATAAATAATGGTAGTTTCTCCCCTAACCAATTAGTATTTGGGGAAAAACCCTTCTTTGCCAAATTTAATGGGAGAAGAAAGTTCAAGTCCTGTACGCAGAGAGAAAGGTATGGAAGACAGCATAGTAAGGGATACACTGAATGCAATGCATAAGGCCAGAGAAGTGTTTATCAAAAATGAGTCTTGTAATAAAATAAGAATTACTTTAAATAAAAATGTCAGAGAACACAAATTTGAAGAAGCAGTAGTGGGAGACAAGGTATTCTATAAGAGAGAAAATGAAAATGAATGGAGAGGAGCTGCCCAGATAGTGGGAGTATCTGATAAATCAGTAGTGGTTAAACATAGGGATTCTCTAAGAGAAGTACAGTAGCTAGAATACAAGTTGCTAGGATTCAAAGGTATCACCAGAAAAAGAAAAGATAACTAAAATAGACAAAACATACACTGTGAAAGGTGAATCCCTTGCATCAAAGGAAGGGAATATAGATGGGCAGGAAGGAAAGATGATAATGGACTGGAGAAGGAATGCAGATATAGAAGAGACTATAGAAAGAGATTTGGCAGAGGAAACACTGGGAGATGAAAGGGGAAAGTGAGGTAATAGAAGAAGAAAGTGAGGTAATAGAAGATAAGTTAATAGAGGTCATAGGATGAAAATGGCAGGACGGAGCAAAATGTAAACAAATGCAGGAGGGAGTGTTGAATAGAGTGTGGTATGGAAGAGAGAGCTCTCTGACGGTTAGGTTGTTAATTTTGGGCTGTAAGTTTGATTTGTGGTTTTTGAAGTCGTAAGCTGGATTATACAATAAGAGAAGAACAATGTGAACAGGTGGGTGGATTGCATAACTGTAGCATTTTTGGATGGGTTAGGCTAGAAAAACTTTCAGTCTAAGCACAGTAACTAGCTGGGGACAAGACTTGATGGGCGTGCTTAAACTATAGCAGGGAGGAGAAAATGTTGGTTTTGTGCTGCCTACGTATAAAATTTGGATTTTAAATATTTTTCAGGTAATTAGAGATGAATCATCAACAGTGATAAAATATTCTCGTGTACTGTTATAATATGTATGATAATCACAGTCAACTAAACTTGTAGTGAAATATGGTCAAGTAAATACTAAAATTGTAATGAAATATGGTAAAGTAAATCAGACAAGGCAAAAAATATGGCAACACATACCTACATAAGCACACACTCAACCTCGTAGTGAATTTCCTAGGTTTGGTTAGTTTCTATTTTTATTAATGATATATATTTCATTACAGGATATGTACAGTATAGCACTGATATATGGTAGAGAGAGAGCGAGAGAGAGAGAACTGAGATTCTGTCGTCGGAGAACTTGCTAATGGTGGTTTTGTGCTGCCGGAGAACTTGCTAATGGTGGTTTTGTGCTGCCTATTTATGAAATTCGGATTTTAAATATTTTTACGGTGATTAGATCAATATAATGCAGTATAAATGTATTCTTAATTGAAATAACATTTTATTGATATTTTGCTTTGTTTTTTCAGTAAAGGCTATGCATACAGAGAGAGAGAGAGAGAGAGAGAGAGAGAGAGAGAGAGAGAGAGAGAGAGAGAGAGAGAGAGAGAGAGAGAATATTAATGGAAGATGGTGAGGTTAGTTAGTTATAAACGATTTGTTTAACCAGACCTCTTAACTCTTTTAGGACGTAACCATGAAATAATGTAGGTCTAGTACGACGTAACCCGAGAACTTACTGTAAAATTTACATGTAATCAACAAATAAACTGAGGACATTTACAGTACATGACAATTTAATGATTTTCACTACAGTATTGATGAAAACATAAAATATATACTGTCATTTTTACTCAGTGAAATACAGTGGTTCCTCTGCACGTGAATGATTCATTATTTGTATTTTTGTTATACAAAGTAAAATTTTTGAAAAACTGAGCTGTTTGCTGGAATCTGGCACATGGCCAGCTGGGGTTGTGGGAGGAGAGATGGGATCCCCTTGGGCCTGGATGATAGGGGGAGGGCCATGTGGATGTAGGTTAATTAGTTATAAATGATTTGTTTAACCAGACCTCTAAACTCTTGTGTGGACAGAAGGAAGTAGTAGGAAGACTATAAAACAACTGGGACGTTGGTTAGAGTAGGGATAAGTTACTTTTACAGAGTGCTAAAAAATCATAAAAAACAAGTGTTACTCGATAGGTATTTTACTATAACAAAGAGAAGTGATTCAGGCGAATTGAGTGTAAGTGAAAGTAAATGGGCGAAATATAGTGAAAGAAAAAAAATCATCCAAGCCTGGTCCCAGTGGTGCCAGCTGGGAAGTAGACCCCGTCTCCCACCCCTATCCCCTCCCTCTCCTCTCTACTGTCTCACTCAGCACAGTTCCGAACACTCGATCAAGGTAAGACACTCAATTTTTTATTGTTAATGTACTGCATTTGATTGTTTTTATATTGTTTCAGTATGTTAAATTTATTGTGAAATTCTTTTATTTTGTTTTTTTGATGTGAACTGTTACTCCTTTTATGTACATACAGTCATGTTTTTACTGTTTCTGCTCCTTCTCTCAACAGTACAAATGCTCCCTCCCTCTACCTCAAGTCAGCTGTGCATCACCACGGTGACATATGATTTTGTTAATCTTTTATGTTAAATTTTATTGTGAAATGCTTTATTCTTTTATTCATTTTATTGAATATGGTTATCATTAAGCTATATATTGTGCTTGAGCTTAAAATAATTGTAATAAATTGGGTACACAGAGTGGATATGGGGGAAATTCTTAAGTGTGGGATGAATTAACTGAATTCCCATTATTCCTTATGGGAATACTCGGATCAATATACGAACATTTCAATATAAATATTAGAATTTGGAACTAATTAAATCCGTAAATTGAGGAGCCACTGTATTGAATTTACATGTAAATGTCCTCAGTTTATTTGTTCATCTTTCTTGTTGTGTATCAATATTCTGATTCATGTTTTGGTAAACAGAATATGATTAATATAAAAAATTGTGTGTATTAACAAATAAAGTGCACTTCATATACACCCAGCGTTTCAAACAATGTTACATGATAGTCTAAGCTCAGATACCTCATGTTTTGGACAGTGTCAAGATTTCATAAATGTTCATTTGCCATACCAAATAATCAACAATATTGCTGTAATATATTTCTAATGAGCCTAGCACACAAACACAAAATTTAGATGAAATATCCTTTACACTTTCAATATGGAGATACCAAATTGGCAGTACAAAACAGTAGTTCTATACATATTGCTCAATGCACTGCACAAAGTACTTTTCTATTACAGGCAGTCCCTGGTTACTGGCGGAGGTTCCATTCTGACGGTGTGATGATAACTGAAAATCACCGATTTTTGGGACTTACTGGCGCCGAAAATCATTGATTTTCGGTTATCGGCGCCTCTGTTAGCTATGTATCAGCGCTAATACAGGCAGTCCCCGGTTTACAACAGGTCCAGCTTATGAAGTTCCGAGGTTACAACGCTTTTCAAATATATTCATCAGAAATTATTTCCTGGTTTACGACACGTTCCAGGGTTATGATGCTTACGACGCCAATCAGACGGAAGAAATATGGCTCCAAAACGGCAGAATAATAAAAATTTGGAGGTTTTTTGATGAAAAACTCAATAAAAATGAAGATTACATAGTTTTCAATGCACCAAAAGCATTAAAAGTAAGGTTTTCTTTGGATTTTTGACGATTTTCGACGATCTTTCGGTTTACGACGCAGCGTAAGAACAGAACCCCCATCATAAACCGGGGATTGCCTGTACCCCATTATCGGCGGCCCTAAGCGGAAATCAGCGATTTTCAGTGCCGAAAATTGCTGATTTTCATCACTAGACAAGCCCCGTAAAACTGGATCGTCGATAACCGAGCCCGCCGATAACTGGGGACTGCCTGTACATGTACTAGTATTCATCAGGACAACGTACAGTACTGTTAAATTCGTTACTATATCAAACCACTCACAAAATTCCTCATTTAAATCATAAAAATGAAAATAAAAACTATGCTTAAAATATGCATTTACAAAAGTAAGGGCTAGCACTAATGAATTTGGAAGTGATATGCTGAGTAATACTGTCAGAGAATGTTAATATCTTGCAGAAGTTTTATATCTAATTTCCTTAAGTATTGTATTATTGTAACACTTTATATTCTAATATTTAACAACACTTTATATTCTAATATTTAACAAGTCTTTTTTACACACTCTACTAAGACTTTAAAATTCAATATGGACAATATTAAACTTGAACCAGAGTCAGTCAGGAATTATAGGAGTAGTTGGACATCAATTACTTTTACACCATCACCTGCATTTCTTTTGTAGGTGCATGGCCACCTTATCCTCAAACAATATATTATTTGCATTTATGCAATTTTGAATGCTGTATCATTTTTAGGCGATTCTTTTATTATCACAGCTTTTTAACATTGCTGATGACTGACATACAGTTGAATAAACTGATGTTGTATGCTGACTTCTATTTCAGCATATTTCTAACAAAAACTGCCATAAAGTTGAAAAAGCCTGGAAAATGAAATGACACGATGAGAGGTATTGCTGTAGCTGGTTTAAGGACCTAAGCTCAGAGTAACAGTGACTGCTGCCTTGTACATATACTGTACTCAAAATGATAGAATGCTGATATGGAACCAAAACACCAATAAGTTTTCTTCCTGAGATAATACTGTTTTATCAACTGATGCAAGAAGAAATTTACACATTTCCACCCTAATGATCTGTCTTAACCACAAAATAACCTTATGAATTACATTACCTTATAGTATTCCAATGTTTTTACACTACAACTGGGTTTGAGCTGAACAGCATGAAGGGTGAATCTTTGGCACTTTTCTGAATGCGAGGCTTTCAGAGTTACGCTTGCCCATGTTGACTCAATCGGCACTTGTAGAAAGTGACGTCTCACACATCCAGCACGAAAGACTTCTGCTGCACTTTAAATACATAAAAAATAATAAAATTTGGCATGCCTAATAATACATCAAGAACTGAGGGGTACTTTAATTACCATGAGAATATGACTAAATGCATTCAAACCCTTAAATACTGTTTTATAACAGATATTTCATACAAAGCCATCAATCATGTATTTGCCCTACTTATGGGTCAAATGTTCCCAAGTTCTCCAGTCTTTAGTCTATCCTATAAAAGAATGGGGTTTTACTAAGCATGAACCATCGGATCCTCAGGTACCTTTAAAATTTCAAGAAATTATCAAATTTTAGTTATTAACAGTTCTCAACTATTTTGTCTAAATAAACATATCCTGAAGCAATAATAATAAAAAAATTTTTTCAGATTGGTTTATTGACAATTTTGTTCATCGCTTGTATGACACTGTGAACAACAAATTGTAAAAAAAGACTTGTAAAAAGCATCTGTATGAATAGTTCAGGATAGGATCAAGTAAGTTTAATACTGTTTTGGACTGTTTTATGTGTAAATAAACATATCTAGAAACATTATTGCTAAAAAAATGTTTAGATTGGTTCATAGAAAATTTTTTTCATCATTTGTATGGCACTGCGTGCGACAAATTGTAATAAAAGCATGTAAAACCAGTGTGAAAAAAATCTATTAAAAAATAACTGTCACCCACTAAAATATCCCATTCTCTCTATGGGATGTGTGCTCAAGATGGCCAGATTCTCTCAGGATATTTGAAAGTCCAAAATATTTTTGTTTTTCTGTTTTCTCAAAACTTACTTTTTCAAAACTAAATGCTTATTTCTCCAAGAAGACTGAACCAAATTCGATGAAACTTTTACCAAGTGTAGTGTAACTATATACCTTTATTTTAACATCAGAAAAACCACTTTTCTTTGCAGCTTTTAATTTTGCATATTAATTTTGAAAAGTGACATCATGATTTTTTTCAACTGCAAAACAAATGAACTTAAGAGGTTGAATTTCTAAATTTCTCAAGAGAATTTTCATTATCAGTTGTAGAATAAGTGGTAAAAATTTGAAGCAAATCCCTTCAATCATAAAGTAGAAACAGTCATTTACTTTATAATGGGTTCCTTATGGCATCAGTGATCGCCTTAAATCACCTTCCCCACTTTTTCTTTAAACTGTGGGATTGGGCATCAAGATTTATAGGGGTAAGAGGAGGGCATTACATACCTGAATCAATCATACTGATATCCCCCCCAAAATTATTCTGAAATCTTCAAGAAAAAAGAAAGAATTGATGAATAACTGTCCACCTATGCCAATGGTTGGTAAAAACTAGCCAGCTTTTTTATCATGTAGTTTAGGTCTGGTAAAACAATTCAGGTTGTGAATGAATCACTGGAGAGTCCTAGCCTTTTCAAAGGCCCAATAGATATAGTATTCTCATGGGGTACTATGAGTGGTCTAACACCCTAGGAATAAATTACAGCTGATGACTCATCTGACAATACAGATGTAAAGATCACTTACTCATTTAGCCAAGGTGTAGCTGCCCAAATCTCAAAAGACTGCATCTCTTGAGAGATAAATATATAATATCAATGCTGAAAATGGCTAAAGCTGACTCAGGGTTCTGCATACCAGCATTCATGCAGGTTGTAACCTACTAGTATTCTTCAAAGCATCGAGTGGACACCCCCCAATCACTTTCAACATGGTATGGCCATTGGCAGACCCATTCACTGAAATACCTGCAACTGCTTAACAGATGACCTGCAACACTCAGTTGGATATTAAGCTCCGGGAGGCTTGACCCCTCTTCTGATGCTTCAGCAAACAAGTTCCCAATCTCTAAACTGTCAAGAGCCTAGTCCTCCTGAGGTAGTTATGCAAAACTTAATTCTGCAAGGTTAAGGAAAAGGTAATGAGCACAAGTGGACATCAGGGCTGGAGAGTAATGAGCACAAGTGGACATCAGGGCTGGAGAAGTCCACAGGGCAGTGATATCTTGAATATACAGTCAACTACCTTGCAGCTACAAAATCAGGAAACCAAAGACAAACGCAGAAGGGACATGCATCTTGTAGTCTGATAAGGACTGAGAGACAACCAAACCCTTGCAGGAAAAGAGTTCCTTTTTTTTATTCTAAATCAACTTTGTGATATTTAAGAGTTTCACAGACCTTGAAAGGCCCAGCCACGAAACTCAAGGCCACGAACTATGTGTCTGACCTGCCAGAATTAATCGTTCTGTTATTTCTATGTTGAGTAATAAAAAACAATTTATTAATTATGCACTCATATCCTTTGTAAGAACATGAATTAATAACAAATATAAGTTTTCAGAGTTCATTCCATTATTATTATTATTATATTATTATTATTTGAGGGTAATAGACCCTCTTTCAAGCATGTTTTGTTAAAGAGAATGGCAACATCAATGGAATTGATTGTATATATGGTCTTCTAAATTCTTCTTATTTTCTTCTCGTCAGGGCTGATATTTGCTAATAACTTTCCAATGTTCATAGTTTGGATAAGGAATTGGTTTCTTGAAATATTAATTTTATTGCATAAAAGAAATGGAAGTTAAAAGTGGCATTTGATTGCTGTAGAGTATCTGGAAATCAGGATTTGTCGTATTCTTGTGTAGAATCTTCGTCATTGTTCTAAGGGTGTAGCAGAAACGTTGGAATTCCACTACGCCCTTAGAACAAGGACGGAGATTCTACACAAGAATACAACAAATCCTGATTTCCAGAAACTCTACAGTGATCAAACGCCACTTTTAACTTCCACTTCCTTTATGCAATAAAATTAATATTTCAAGAAACCAATTCCTTATCCAGACTATGAACATCGGCCAGTCATTAGCAAATATCAGCACTGACGAGAAGAAAATAATAAGAAGAATTGAGAAGACCATACAGTATATAAAATCAATTCTACTGATGCTGCTATTCTCTTTAACGAAATATTAATATTATTGTTATTCAGAAGTTGTCAAACATTATTATTGTACCCTAGGCACCTCTCTTAGGGTCTTCATTGTTTGACAACCCAACCTCCAAACATCGACTTCTTTTTATAGCAGTCTCTTAAAGCCATTAAAAGGGCCTTCAGACTGACGGGCATCTTTAATGTAGTTGATATCTTTGGTTGTTAGAGTCCTCAATGCATAGGGCTGAAGAACACCTGACTTTCTCTCCTAAATTCCAGGAGCCAAGCTAATCTCCCATGACTACAACGGTCTCTTCCTCTTCCTCCTTGAAGAATCTGAAAAGCCACTAGCAAAGAACAACTGCTGGCAGATAGTACATGACAATATATCTTACCCAAGGCTTATGACCATCACTGAAGTAGAGAGCTGGTCATCTGCTTCTCCTCGGTTAGTGGCCTGTAGCAATGACAAACAATCCAACAATCTTGAGGCCAACTGCTACTGCAAGGCTTCTTACAATACAGTTCACGGGTTGGAAATGGTAAGGTACTCTTGTTATGGTCTTCTCTTACAGAAGAACTAAAGGGATCACAATTGATAGTGACCCTGGTCAGTTTCTTGTGGCTGACATTCTTCCAGGTATTGTCCTGGGGCGATGAGTTCAATCACTGTCACTATCTCAACCATGATCACTATCCCAAAGATCTCCGTCACTCTCACAACAGTGAAAGTGAGCAGTCATAGGTACAATTGTGATCAAGCCTGAAAAAGTTGCCACAAAGGTATGGCAGTCACAGCATCAGTGTCTGCTGGCACTGCAGTGGCACACTTCTTACTAGCAATGTGACCTCTGGCAAGGGAGACTTAGACATGGTCCAACTGTTCATGCTGATTCCTTAAAGTCTGGGGATAAAGTCTGGAGAAGCCGTCATAATAGGTAAAGCATCCACCAATGTAGCAGATGCTGCTGGAGTCTGTCAATGTGGGGGAAGGAGCAGTTACTGCAGGATTAGGCACAGCTGTATCTGCATGAATGAAATGTCTCTCTTTCATAGGACTCTGTCATGGTCACATATGCTGGACTGCTAACAGGAAGAACAGGAGTTGAACAAGTGGGGAAGTGAATGGATGAGGCAGATGTGCATTTGTCACGTTGGGCAGCTGGTCAGCAGGCATTGAGGAAGCAAGAAGAGCAGCTGAAGTTCAGCAGTGCAAGAACTGGGAACTGAACGACTAGCATTACTTCAACCCTGCCACTGATAAAGACATCAGTTGCCAACCCGGAGACCAAAGACACTGAAGCAGATGAAGCAGACACGCCAACAAAAGCACATCTCTTTTTTTTTTTAAGCAGAAAAAACACTAGTTGGGCAATCACCTGTGGCAAGTCTCACAGCTAAAGACAAGTAAACAGACCTGGCCATGACAGCTGCTGCAAAGGAGATGAGGGAGTCTGTCAAGAGAAGACATGAATACACGACAGGTGTTACCAGGGAAACATGGCAAAAAGACACATCAAATAAAGAAATACATGAAAAGTGCTCAGTAACAGGATTAATACATTTCCTGTCACAACAAAGAATGAGTTAAATTAGTACAAGTGTGTAAATGATACTGCCTACTTAAACATAGTGAAGTAGTCACTAATGCTAGGAAGGTATAGCCCAAAAAGTTAAAACATAATACAATCGACACAAAACCACCAGCAAATTAAAATAAATACCAAAAATTTACCAAAACAATGTGAAGCAAACGACAGTAAGCTCCCTATGACTGCAGTGCAGTAAACATGAAATGAAATGAAACTAATTAGCACAAACAAGAACTCGTTTGGGGATGAAAAGTATTTATCTTGGTATATGGCTAGGGGTAACACTGAACTTTTCAAACCTTCACAAAAAACAGTACCATAAAATGATTATATTGAAAGTAATAACTGGAGCGAAAGAACAATGCAAGAGGCTTAAATTGTCAGCATGAATAAAAAGTTAATTATAAATAGTTGTACCTGCAAAGACAACAATCCAAGATATTACCAGGAACAAAAATGTTCCTGCTGAAAGAACTCATTCTTATCACTTCCTGAGAGTACCAAAGTGATCAAGGGGGCGAAATTATTAAATATCTGAAAAAGAATTGAAAATAATTGCCAAGCACTAGAATCGTAATCCTGTTGCAAAGTAAATACATCTAGGACCACAGAACAAACCTTTTATCATTACTGGTTCACAAAATAGGTGGAAGTGACTGAGGATTCGGATGGCAGGCACATGATTAATGAGAAGCTACTACTGTCAGAACAAATGACTGGTGAACCTGGGAACATTTGGGAAATTAGTGTAAAGCCCATATATGACTGAGGAGGTTGTGATGAGACAAACCAAATACAGTTGCTGCAATCTCCTTACCTTGAATAGAAGTATCCATGAAGGAGATCTACAGTTGGGACAACAATAGTAATCGGTACCTCAAACATGACTCCTTTTTCTACATTACTGGCATTATAGGCCTTAACTGTGGTGAAGTAAACACCACCTCGATTTAACCCTCTTGGATCTATACTAACCTAGAAGCAGAAGCTGGTTTCAAAATTTCATTACAGATTCAGCTCATATTTATATCACCAAAATCAATGCAAAAATACTTTGCAATGGCATGGATACTTTAAATGTGATATCAAAATCTAGAATGGTTTTGTTTATTAAAAAAGATTAGATCAATGATTAAACAGCTAGGAGCTTTCAAGAGTCTTCTTACTATATACCAAGTAAATCATTAAGGATTTTAATTTTATCAATTCCTTACTATTTACAGCATTAAGTCCAATAAAATATATATATATATATATATATATATATATATATTCTATCCATAAACGCATTACAAAAGACTGTCCTCAAAATAACAAATAAGCATAATTTTTTCAAAACTGTAAAGAACAAAGTCAGTCTTACCTGAAATGATCTAAACATATATGACATTTGTAAACAAGGTGGTGCCCTAACCCAAGGAGCATCACAGGTCATAACAAACTCCATACAAAAGGACAGTTTTTCACTAGGTTCTGAAACAAATTTTAAGAAAGTAAATAAATATCTGTGGCAATGTTCTATATAATAATAAATTTCTTTCTGTACTTACAATGATGATTATGATATTTACAGCATTTCACTTACTGAAAACTTCATAAAATGCACGTAAGGAGTACAGTTAGAAATTAAAGCTGTGTATCCAATTAGAAAAGTGCTACTCAAATATCAGACAACCGCTACTAGAAAAACTCATGTACAAATTAATTATCTTGTAATCTAAATGAGGCTATTGCATCTGTTTCTATAAGTTAGATCCTGGCTCAAACACTACAATAAACTGATAAAGACACTAAGCTGCATCAGCTGTAGCCTGATCAAACAAGAACACTAGAGTAAAAGTTTTCAACATCAATAAAGTCCATCATAAACAACATATCAAACATACTGGCAAATTGAAGTAACATATCAAATATTCCAATGAACATTCAGAAATATGAATCATTCCTCATTTCAAAAAAAAAAATAAAAATGCTAAGTTATAATGACAAGCACTTTTACAAAATAAATCCAGGAATATGTTTGCTATCAAATAAGATCAAGTCTTTTACATATAAGAACTTTGATGCCAAAAATTAAAAGTAAAGCATTAAAATTTTGTGAGTGTTCAAACTATGTTTACCATCAAACAAGAAATGATGTGCACACTACAAAAAATTAGGCATGATCTCATAATGTTTACGTGGTCCAACTGCATTATATGATAAAATCAACTATTTGGATATTTACATATTGTTAAAGTTAGCTGTAAGGAGAGATAAAAAAAAAAAAAAAAAAAAGCTTGGCTGACCCACAAGGACTGTCTCTGTAATCACCTGTTTCCCACTAGGTGGCACTGGAATATTTACATTCTTGTCAGAATTCTTCATGATCATCCACTAAGACGTGGGGGGCTGGGTGGGTTTCCACTTCAATTTTCATTATTTGAAATGAATCTTACCTTCTGCTAAAGTTAACTGACTACCATATTAATGAATAGTTCCTCATTGGACAAGCTGGTATCGTTCTCGGCTGGCACTCTGCTGGGCCCGCATTCGATTCTCTAACCGGCCAATGAAGAATTAGAGAAATTTATTTCTGGTGATAAAAATTCATTTCTCATTATAAAGTGGTTCAGATTCCATAATAAGCTGTAGGTCCCGTTGCTAGGTGGCCAATTGGTTCTTAGTCACGTAGAATAAATCTAATCCTTTGGGCCAGCCCTAGGAGAGCTGTTAATCAGATCAGTGGTCTGGTTAAACTAAGGTATACTTAACCATATTGAATGAGGATGGTAGGTTAGTACAGCTACAAATACAACTGTTTAGCCAAGCAAACTAAAAGCTTTTTAATGAGGGGGAAAAATTTCTAAACATTCCTGCTTATTGTGTGATCCTTCCTGGTAAGTATTGCTGCCAGACACTGGAAACACAACAGCAAGACTTGTCAGAGGATCGTTACATGGACAAGGACCTTATCTCATAGACTATTTGGGACTTGTATGCTGAATCAAAACCCCACAACTGACAGTCCGAAACTAAAGACAATCACTACCTTCAGATATGAAGGTGCACTCATGTATATAACAATGTGTACCTTGATGCTCCTAAAATTCAATACCAAGATTTCCTAACAAATAAGGACAAGAGAAAATAAACTCACTCTCATACTCAGTTCAGGAAAAAGCATCCATGCTGCATCAATAGGACTAAGGGCTTTATAAGTTTCATATGAAATTTGAATGTTTTGTAAACAGTGTGAGGCAAAAACAGTTATATCTCCATTGACCAGCACTGAGAACTTCTCTAGCGAAAGGTTTTAAAGGAAATAAAAAGACGTGCTCATAGCATGGATGCCACGAAGCTTTACCTTAAAAAATGGTAAAACCTCAGGAATCGACTCTCTGAGCATTGATTTAATTAAGCATTCTTGGACAAAGGAGAGTTTGGCTACCTAATACCATAGTATAAATTCTTAACTTCTCCTCTTAAAGGTTTACATCTGTCCAAGTAAACCCTTGCGAGTTCTAACTGGACATAAAAAAAGCCACTTCTTTGCCTAACAAAGCAGTTAAATTAGGAGCTGCCACAAATCTGGGAAGGACTTTCACTTCAACATCTTTTCTCTAAGCAACGATAAAATAGGGAAAGGTTTCCACCAGAACAAAGCCCAAATAAAACAAAAGGGCTTGAAGCTCACTAATACACTGCTGTAGCAAGACCTAAAAGAAAAAGTGTCTTCAAAATTCTTAAAGAGATGCCTTATCCAAAGGCTGACACTGAGGTAACATTAAACCCTTAAGGACAACATCCAAATTCCATCATAAACCACAAAAGAAAGATTTGAAATTTTCAGCACAAGATTGAAAATTTCTTTAAAATCTAAATGGTGAATGATACTGCACTTAGCATGACGCAGAACTGGAGACACGGTAAAGCAACATCCTTTTTGATTGCAGGGACAGAAAACTGCCTCTCATATCTGAGATACCGAAGAACTTAATCAGGATATCTATAGTGGTATGGGTGCTGGATATTCCTCTGGACAAGCATCCACCAAGATCTATAAACTGACAACCATTATTGATACATTCTAAAAGTGAAGGGCCTCCTATACTTGTGGTGTATCAGAAAAAGCATAGTTTTTTAACATTGATCAAAATGCCCAGCCCTGAGGCTAGACATAAAAAATAATTTTTCACCCTCAAGATCGCCTGAAGCAAATTGGTTGGAACTAACTAGCTGCCAAATATTGGAGAACTCTGATACCAAGCAGATAATTCCATCCTGCTAAAGATGCCAACACACAGGTGAATACTTGTGGTGTTGGCCTTCACCCCCCCCCAATCTTGGGAACAAGAAAAATCGATGGTAGAACCTCAGTAACTAGATTAAAATTGGTTCTATGGCCTTATTGCATACAACTGTCTGATTCCCCCCCCCACCTCAGAAATTTTCTGTGTAAAGACAGTGGAGAGAGAACAGAATAGAATGTAGAATTTAGGCCAAAGGCCAAGCACTGGGACCTATGAGGTTATTTAACACTGCAACAAAAATTGACAGTAAAAAGGTTTGAGAGGTGTAACAGGAGAGAAATCTCACAGTTGCACTATGAACTGATTATTGGGAGAGGGTGGAAAGTACGATGGAAAAAAAAGAGAATTTGAATGGAGGTATAGTAAAAGAAATGAAAGGGGTTGCAGCTAGGGGCCACAGAGACACTGCGAAGAATCTTAAGTAATGCCTACAGGGTAGCATGAAGTGCACAGATGGCACTAACTGCCCCCCCCCCCACCAGTAGTAGGGAGAGGTTATTAAGAATGTTAACAGAGGTGGAAAAATAAAAAAAAGTAATAAGCATCCTTCCCTGTGAACCAGTACTAGCCAATGTTCTTCTTGAAGTTTTGCCACACTTTAGAAACTCTATACATGGCCTTCAGAGGATCCTTACAGCCTACTTGAACTGACAGTTCAAAACATCAGTTGTGATTACATTTGAAATTCTTTCACTTAGAAAGTGAGTCCTGATCACTAACTGAAGCAGAACTCAAGAGCAGTAGAGTACTTTACTCAAATATTTGAGCTTATGGACAAATTTTCTTGACCTCAAGAATTGAGCCCACAACTATGATTTGATGTTTTTATCCGAGAGTCATGTAAGTAGTAACCAGGCAAAGGTTGAGTTTTTAATCCAAGGATTTCATGGCCCTGATTTTATTTATTGTCACAGAATCCCACATGCACAAGGTATGGCTGTATACACCACAGTATGTCCGGATGACCTGTTTATCGTCAGAAAAATTTCGAGTGTAGTTGACATAAAGTTCTTTGTTTTTAAATTTTCAGTAATTTCCACAATTTGTACATACTTGCTGTTTACCACAATCCAAATATCGATGATTCTATATTTGACTGTCTCTTAGAAAGGATTAGTATGGCTCAGTCTCAGGATTCAAAAGCTTCATTCGTTATTTGTGGAGACTGTAATACAAAGCACAGCCAATGGCTAAATTCAAATTCCACAGACCAACATGGCTGCTTTGCTCTTGAGTTCTGTGTATCCTCCAATTTTGTCCAGCTAACTGAGGAACCCATGCATATTTCTGGTAATACATAAAACCTCATATTCACAGATGCTCCAGCTATTGTCAAGTCCAAGGTCATATTGTATAGGCACTTCTGATCACTGCACCACTGAGGTGGACATACAGTATCTGTCAATCAGTATATTCCTAATGCCACCTTCGGGAAAAAAAGGTCTGATGAAATCTTGAGCCAACTGGGATTGCATTATTGAAGCCTGTCAGGCAGAAGTTAAATGAAATGCTGATGGCTATGTTAATAAGGTATGTCCCTAGAAAGGTCATCAAATTCGGGACTAATGACCATCCATGGTTTGATGGTACATATAGAAGAGCTTACCATGACAAACAGACCAAATTCAACACTTGGAGATGAAATCATTCAAATGAAAATTTCACTATTTTTGTTGAGTCTCACCATGCTGCCAATAGAACTTACCATACAGCCGAGAGAAATTACAATAATTCCCTGAAGAAGAAACTTGAAGGGATTACTCAGCTTCATCCGTGGTGGACCAAATTGGAATCATCTATCTTTAGGTCAGGCTCGCCTTCCATTCCACCACTACTAACAGAAGATGGTAGATTGGTTACTGGCCCTAAGGGAAAGGCTGAACTGATTCATCAAGCTTTTGAAGCTAAGCAATTGGCTGAGGATGTCCCTCTCCCTGACACTTGTCATCCTGAACATGTTCTTACAAAATTTGCATTTTGCTATAGGTAAGTTAAAAAAAAATTATGGATAATCTTCATAGTTGGGGTAAAGAAGATCTCAATAGTTTCTTCCCTTTGTTTAAAAAAAAAAAAAGTTTCTACTGTGTTGTCTCCCAAGATTAGTAGATTCTATAGATTTTTATTGCCAATGTAGTATCTTTGCAGATGAGCACAAGCTTAGTAACAGAGTGCCTGTTCCAAAGAGTGGCATATCTGCAGATTGCAGGCCAATTTCTGTTCTCCCTGTGCTCTCCAAAGTTGCCGAAAAAATTATTTTTATGCCACTATTCAAGTATGCAGAACCTAAAGGATTGTTAGCTGATAGTCAATATGCATATAGAAAGCAGTTAGGTACCTGCAATGCTCTTTTAGACTTGACATGCCATTTGCAAGAGAACCATGGAAAGGGTTTTGAGTGCAGAGTAATTCAAATAGATTTCAGTGCTGCTATCGATTTAGTAAATCATAAGGCACTTATTCATAAACTTCAAAATCTTGGATATGTTTGGGATTCCTTAAAAATTTCCTTACAGGTAGGCAGCACCTGGCTGCTGTTGATGGGATCTTTAGTGAACCAAGACCTATTGTGTCCGGAGTTCCACAGGGTAGTGTTCTTGGTCCAGTATTATTTTTGGTGTATACAAGCGATACGGTTGTTGGCCTGAAAAACAAGATGTTCAGTATGCCAATGATGCTACACTTGCGGTGTAGTAAAGTCTCCACTTATGAGAAATGACGTTGCCCTCAGCCTCAATCGGGACATGAACCAGGTCAGTGAATGATGTAGCAGATGGGGATGAGGATGAGCTCCAGTAAAATGGAAACACTACTGATTAGCAGATCTTGTATAGATTTTCTACCCCATTCTCCCCTCCAGGTGGATGGGACTTTGCTGAATGAGTCTGAAGCTTAACCTATTTTAGGTGTAACTTTTGACCAACATCTTACTTTTGAGAAACATCTAATAAAAGTTTCAGCAAATGCAGTACAAAAGTTAGGTATCGTTTTTAAGACCTCATACATTTATAACTGATAAAATCAGTGCACCCTGTTTTAGGTCATTTGTGCTTCCTTTACTAGAATTCTGTTCCCCCGTGTGGATGTCTTCTCTGCCAGAGATTTATCTCTTCTAGACAGGGTCGTTCATGGTGGTAGGTTTCGGTGTCCTAATTTTAGCAGTTATGACTTGGACCATTGACGGATGGTTTCGTTTGTCACTTTTTCATAAGTTGTATTTTAATAGAAATCTTTCACATTCACGGTTAACCCCTAATCCCCTTTTCCTGCTGAGAGCAACCAGATTTGCTGAGCAGCAGCACCAATATGCAGTGACCGTGCCTCAGTGTCGAGTTTCTCAGTTCCAGAGGTCCTTCATTCCTCACACCGTTGGACTGTGGAACAGTCTCCCTGAGGATGTCATGCAATTGGAACTACAAAAATTCAAGCGAAGATGCAATGCATTACTACCCTAATGCTATTCTTGCATTTTAATATTTTTATCTATTTATTAATTTAGTTTTTCTTTGTGCTCCGATTTATTTGTGTGATTTTATCATGAAATATTTAGCACACATCCGTTATCTATCATGGCTAATGGTAAGTGTAAAGCAAGTAATGATAGTGGCAGTGGCAAAAAGTGGCAAGCTGTCTCAATGGAAACAAAAGTGGCAATTATAAAGAAATTAGAAAGTAGTGAAAAAACGGTTGAGGTAGCAAGCCATTATAATATAAATCGCTCGACTATCAGCACAATTTTTAAGAACAAAGATAGAATTATGGAACATGTAAAAAGTGCAGTGCCAATGCAGTCAACAATTATAAGTAAGAGAAGGAGGGGAAGGTGCTAAAAGAAACAGAAGAACTTTTGGGTATCTGGATGGAACACCAGAGACAAAGATGTGTACTTAGCCTCAAGCTCATTCAAGAAAAGGCTAAAAACCTTTTCAATAACTTGAAGGCTAAGGCTGGCAAAAGCGCAAAGATGAAACATTTACGGCAAGTCATGGATGGTTTCATCGTTTCAAAGAACGTGCTAACTTGCATCACGTGTCTGTTAATGGCGAGTCAGCGAGTGCCAACAAAGAAGCAGCCGAAAAATTTCCCAAGATACTCAAGGAAATAACTGATAAAGAAGGTTATACCCCTCAGCAAATTTTTAATGTTGATGAAAAAGGCCTTTTCTGGAAAAAAATGCCAGAAAAAACATACATCAGCTGTGAAGAGATGATGATGCCAGGATTTAAGACAGTGAAGGATAGGCTAACTTTACTGCTGGGTGGCAAGACATAGGGAGACTTGAAGCTAAAACCTCTCCTTGTGTATTGTGCAGCAAATCCACGAGCACTGAAAAATATCACAGAAAGTTCTCTACCCGTAATCTGGATGTCCAATAGCAAAGCCTGGGTTACTCTGGCTGTATTTAAAAACTGGTTTTTTTATCACTTTGTTCCTGAAGTCGAGCTGTACTGCTGAGAGAATGGGATTTCTTTCAAGATTCTCTTAATTTTGGAAAATGCCCCTAGTCACACACTGCAATTAGATGATTTCCATCCCAATGTTAAAATTGTGTATTTACCCCCGAACACAACTTCACTCATTCAGCTGATGGATCAAGTTTAAGAGTAAATTTCAAGAAATACAACACTCGCCATACATAAAGACAAGCAATAAAGGTGGTAAATGTAACTTCTGGAAGGGTTACAACACTTACAATTGTATAAAGAATATTGATGTTGCATGGCATGAGGTGAGGTGAGTACAGGCAGTTCCCATTTATCGGCGGCCTCCGTTATCGGCGATCCGGTTTTACGGCGCTTGTCTAGCTACGACAATAACTGGATTTTCAGCACCAATATTCACTGATCCCCAGTTATCGGTGCCGATAACTGGATATCGGCGGCAATAACCAGCAATCAGTGTTACTACCGCCGATTTTCGGTTATTGTCATACCATTGGGAATAGAACCCCCGCCAATAACTGGGGACTGCCTGTTAATAAAAACTTGAATGGAGCATGGAAGACCTTATGACTTCAGAGGGTTTAACCAAGAAGGGAGGAAAAGGGTATCCTTAACAGTCTTGTTGACATATGTGAAAAGTTACAGCTTGACTTAGGGGAAGAGGACTTTGAAGAGCTGTCTGACAGCCATTCAGAGGAGTTGACGAATGAGGATTTAACAGAACTGGAAGAAATACAAAAAGCAGAAGAAGGTGTTCCCTTAAAGAGGTCTGAAAAAAAAATTGATGGCCGAGAGATTTTCTTTTAAAAGAAAAAGCGTTGACTATTTTTGAGAATGAGGACCCCAATGTTGAGAGCTTCTCAAAAGTAGCAACAACAATCAATGATGCTATCCAGTGTTATCGTATCATATACGATGAAAAGAAAAGAAAAACAATGCAGATTTCCTTAGACATATTTTTTAAACCAGTGCCTTTAATCACAAGACCTCCCCACCTCCATTGACTGCTTCCTCCCCAAACAAAGAAGAAAGTGATGAAGAAATCCTTTCTGAAGAAAGTGATGCAGAAGAGATCCTTCCTGAAGAAGACATTGACAACCCACCACCCCTGTAATTCCACATTACCTCTCCCTCTCTCATCATCCATCACATCAAACCTATGACTCCAGTTTCAAAAGGTAAGAAAAACTGTACTTTACTGTATTATTATCATAATTTGTTTAATGTTAGGTTTTATATATAATTCTTATTAATAAAATACTCTGTAAAATACAGTACAGTATTAGTGTTGTGTTTTAGTATGAAAAACTTAAACAGTACTGTAAGTATTGACTTTGTGTATAGCAAGTTGGACTTCCAAACAGATTTGAGATACAAAAGCCGTTTGGAAATCGTTTGTAAGTATAGGAGCATCTGTAATAATAATAATAATAATAATAATAATAATAATAATAATAATAATAATAATAATAGTAATAATAATAATAATAATACTCAAGTAAATGTAATACTGTGTCTATAATCCCTAGATAGCTACACCAGTTAAAACACGTTACTATCACTTTCCAAAAAAAGGATAACGTGAGCCAGTAAACGCAAGCACTAATCTCCACCAAATAATCCTTCGGGGAATATGTCTATTTTGAGCCAGAAGATGGTCGAGCGAGAGGTGGCAAAGGGCACAGACCCTGGTCCCGTCAGCAGGGAAAACCAACTGCCATAAGGCAGTCCAGAGGGCAGGCTACAGACAAACGCTTCAACACCTCTCTTGCGGGAAAACCGAAAAAAGTCAATCACTATGGGGGGGAACTGCAATCTTCACCAACGAAAGAAGAATATTCCTCAATTTATCTATCGTTTTTCTCCTAAACCACATAGGGAGCATAAGAACGAGGAGCAGAGAGTGTGGGAGGAATCAACATATCAGGAAATGGAAGGAGGAGGAAAAGATTGAGTAGGCTTATGACTGGCCCTAATGAATTGTCTACTTAATCTATCAGCCTCTTGTATCTTCCAATACTTCACAAAATTATTCATCTCTCATCAGGCCACTTCTTATTTTCTTCATGAGGAAAGAGCACAGTTGTATCTCTATGGGTAGGCAAATATATACAGTGACCATCATGCATATTTCGAGTATAGCAAGTATAGCATTTCAAATCGTAAAGTGATTGTATAGCCTAAACAATTTGAAATGTACTAACCTAATCATAGCCTAAGACACCCAGGTTACTTCAACTATATTATCCTAACTCATAATCAAAATCATATTGCATTGTGTATATTATTCAAGACATAAGTGGTACAAACTTACCATTAATTCAAATGGTGCATTCAATATTCTTAACCTAAACTGAGATTGGCATGAGCACAATCTTTAATTCGTAATCTTCATGCAAAGCACACTCCAAGAAATTCTCCTTAAATTTAGACATGTATATCTTCTAAAGGAAACCTCCCTAAACGAACTTTAAGATGAATAGGAATACTTCAGCGAATTTGAAGGCACTTACAAATATGGCTGAATCTCCTTAGTCCTTCCTAGGTACAGCTACACTGCACCAGAGCTGTGACAAGACTGACTTCACGACCGCCATTGACCAACACCAAACGTTCGACTAATGACCGAACCAACAAACAATCAGCGACCAACACTCAAGCACAATCACACGTATACTTACAATACACGAAACAACCAAACACAATGCTTTTCACAACTAAATACAAACACAACAAAACAACAGCTTTCTTCCACATAATACTGTACTCCTTTCCACTTTACGTAAATAAGGAAAACACAAAACTACACCACAACTTGTGGAAAAGTACAATCTCTCTTGTCGAAGTTTCGACATTGCACAACCAAAACATTCGGTTTACACAAAATTAATTTCCATACAGACTAATGTTTCTATCTCTGCTTGCTGGAGATGACATCAAGCAAAATCAGAAAACAAGAACAATAATGTACAAGAGAAAATGAGTCAGAAAGCAAAAATTATTACAGCCAAGTCACTTTACACAAAAGGACACAGCATGAAGAATTTTGACAAGAATGTAAACATTCCAAAGCCACCTGGTGGGGAACAGGTGATTACAAAGACATTCCTAGTGGGTCAGCCAACTTATTTTGTTGAGTATGAATGTTGAACGGACCTAATGGCAAGAAGATATAAGTTAACTTTAACAGTAGGTAAAACTTTAACAGTAGGTTTATTAAAAGTATACCTTAGTTTTACCAGACCACTGAGCTGATTAACAGCTCTCCTAGGGTTGGCCCCAAGGATTAGAATTATTAAACGTGGCTAAGAACCAAATGGTTACTGAGCAACGGGACCTACAGCTTACTGTGGAATCCGAACCACATTATAGCGAGAAACGAATTTCTATCACCAGAAATAAATTCCTCTAACTCTTCATTAGCCAGCTGGAGAGTTTAACAGTTAGTAAGATTCATTCCAAACAATTCATTATATTAACTCAATTTTTTTTTATTAAATAAGCATAAATTTGACCCTCTACAACTAAAATTAATCCAGCCCTCAGTATGTCTGCTACTATCATTTTTACCTCATTGATCTAGGTAATTTACTCTTTCTCCCTCTCCTCAGTAAGCTCACCACAACAAAACGTCTGTCAAGACATAACAGCTGGGTGGTGGCTATTTCAAGGAGCAACCTTAAATATTAGTCATTGTAAAGGGTACGAAGCAACTTCTTATGTGCAAAAAACCCAGGACTCAATACCTGAGCAGTGCTTGGACATATGGACAAGATCAGAATGGTTGTGATTCAACATTAATAGGAAAGAAAATCTAAGAGCTAACACCATGTTTCCCCAAAAAGGAAATGCTGTACATGTCACTATTACTAATTCCAAACAATCAATAAGCAATGGGCAGTGAAAGGTTCCCAACCTTGCATGTCCTTTCTTTTCTTCAAAAATTTTCACCCCATGTTTCCAAAAATGCCCTATCATATCCTCATGAGCTGTTTCTTCCATTATTTCAGCAACACGTAGGTTGAAGGTCTCATGAAGCAGTTAGCATTTAGTTGTAAATACTGATCAACAACCATTGCAAGAAGACCAACTTCCAGGGATAACAGAAGGAAAATGGACCACCATCAGAGTTAAGCTGAGAAACTTAGGATGTCTAATCACTTTTACAGCTTCCAACAGATCAGGCAACATGTACACCTGGTATTCATGGGGGATGCATACCACAACCTCCCCCCACACAAATAGCTAAAATCTGCGAATACTTGGCACCCCTCTAAAAATTCTTATAACTGCCTGTTTTGATAGTTCAAACACCAAAAATCCCTCTCAAAATGCTTATAACTGAATTTTTAAGTTTTATCACAAAAATGCAGTCACAAAAATATGAAAATACAATAATTAGTGAATATTTCTCTATGAAAAATACAGCGAATAGGCGAATTTTCCGTGAATAATGTGTATATATGCTCCACAGAAAGATCTGCGAATAGGTGAAGCCATGAATCCAGAACTGGAATATGCAGGGTCCACTATAAAGTGTACTTAATGTTATGTATAAAGTTGACTTAATGTTATTTTATCACATTTCACAATTATTTGTACTTTTACGCAGGTTTATGTTTGCACTAACCTTTCCATCTCTTTTTTGCAATAAGATAAGGTAGCTGCCGATCACACCCTTGTTTTTGAATTTGCAACTAATTTTTACATTAATTACAAGGGTTTGCTATCTGTACTTATTATCCCATTCTTATTCATGTTTATCTAGATATAACACAGTTGGTCAGCGTAACTCTCCTTAGGTTAGTCTCCTTAGGTTTATATACATTTATTTTTAATATCTTATGCTTATCCTGTAATATCAATTGAGTCCTGTTTGCTGCTCAAAATTGTCACGTATCCTTTAAAACATTTATGATTTTAAGATTTTGTTAACTTAGCTTTAACAAAGAGTTTTGCTGCTTCTAGGTGTTACTTTTATAAGCAACTTTTATTTGTTCACACAAGAAATATCATAATCATTTGTGGTACAAACAACCCTGTCCATGTATATTCTGATGTCTTGCAGACAAAATAAGCAGAATGGTTAAGAGTGACCATTCACAAATACTGTACACCAAAGATCAATTGGTATGTAGTTTGATTTATGAAATTTAAGCTGTGAAGCCAGCACTGGGGCACTCTTGGCCATTCAGTGCTAATACAGTAAAATGAGGGAGGTGGAGTGGTTGGACAGCAAGGTAAAGAAATCCACAAAATAAAGATGATAAAGTATAAGAATATAAAGGTGGAACAGGTGGCAAACCTCACATCTGCCCTGTGAAGTAATAAAAGAGAAGTTGGACAACAAGTTTAGAAAGGAAGCAAGAATGAAGACAAGAGTAAAAGGCTAAAAAGTGGGTGCAGCTAGGGGCTGAAAGAACACTGCAAACACCCTCTAGCAATGCCTAGTGCAACACTTGAGGTGCACTGACAGCAACAGCCCTTGTAACATCAGTCTTAGAATGTCCCTAGCTTTGCATCAGCTGTTTACAATTGTTTTCATTCAGTTGTTGGTAATTTCTTTCATCCTTAACATATACGAGTCCTTTTTTCCCTTTTCCATTTAATATGTGATTAAAGAGAGATTACTTACAGCTAGGGTTTTGCTGGTTTCCTGTCAGTTTTCTCACCAATTTCTTGACTTATTGAACTTGCCTTTCCTTGCTCTTTATAGTGTGTGATTCATTCTTTTTATTATTGAAGTTTATTGAGTACTTCTTGTGTGTAATTAATTCTTTTTATTACTGAAGTTTATTGTGTACGCCTTGTTTGTTGTGTACCGTACATGAGGTACAATTTTTTTTTTTTTTTTTGTATTTGCTTAATGTTTTATTTGTACTGTTTACAATTATATGGCAATGAACGTTTGACTGCTTAATGTCCATTAGCATAAATGTCCATGGGCCAAGAAGTTGTACAGTTTATCACATAGAGGCTTGGTAACCAGGTAGTCAATTGGTGGTAGTCAGGTGAGTGAGTGGTCCCCACACTCCTAAAATCCAGCACTTTTTCCTTTGGAATCAGGAACTATGTGAAGTAGCTGAAGTGGGATTATGATAAAATGTTCTAGTTTTTGTACCTATAAAAAAATACAAATTACTCTTGTAAAAGCCAATACAACCTGGGATAGGAATGCAAAGTTGACAGGATCCTAAACCAGACTGAGATGTCTGAACTTTTAGTCTGGGAAAAAACCTGAAAATGTGCTGACCAAACAGTAATACTAGCAGAAATAAAAAAGCAAAAAACTTTGGGTTAGTTATAGAATTATGAGTACAGATGACAACTTTACCTGTCACTGCCTTCAGATCCAACAAAAGCATGATGGAATCTAACATGAAACTGGTTTCCTCCTTGAATAGAGTCTGCAACACTAATTCATTCAAAAGTAAAGAATCAATATCCAGTTTCCCATGCCAAGTGACTTCTCCACCTGCAAGAGTTGACTGTAAAAGCCAAGGGACAGGTTGTTTAAGACCTCTAACACATTCTTTTTCAAGAAACTCCCTCACCTCTACTGACATAACCAGAGCTTTGGGTGATCCTAAATGATAGGCAAAAACAGGATCGGTCTGAAAGAGCTAGGGAAACCTTCCCTGGAGGGTAATCTATGTGGTCCTAAGAACACAAGATTACTCAAGGCTCCAACCCCTTGTCATTGCCACATTGCGTCATGGTATGAAAAGCAACCCCTTACTTGTGGCTGCTGGAGAGGAAGACAATTTATCAAGACAATTTATCTCCGCATCCCCATCCTTTCTTCTTCCCTCTGCCTCCCTCTTCAAGCAAGAGCTGGGAAGCCACCAGGTCCTTCTGAGAAACTCAAGAAAATAAAAGGGCTCTCTGCAGTTCCAAGGTTTGAGTCTTCCCAATACTGGACACACAAGGTTTGGCTACCCCTAAAGGCTTGGCTGTAGTGCCCTTCAACACCCTCCTTGGTTTAAAAGAAACTGCATAGGAACAAAATGTCCTGGCTCTCTGAATGCCTCATCCCAATTTTACTCTTCATAAACAGTAAAGAAGAACCAAAGACCAATCCATTCTGCAAGGCAAGACTCCTCTCACACAAAACCTGTCTAAAATAGTGTGGATACACAATCACAGCTTCAGAAGACAAAATTTGCCCAAAGTTTCGCACTCTGGCAGAATGGTCAATACCACTTCTGACATCAACATCCTCCAGAACTTTGCTCTCTTACCTGCAGATGAGAAACCAGTGATGGTAAGGTCAGCCTATATATTCAACCACAGGTCAAGTCATGATGCTGTCTTGAAGGAAGCCATGACAAAAAAAAACTCCACAGCCCCTGACTCTGCAGACAAGAGTGCACCTTCTTGTCAGACTTTCTCCAGAGGGAGGTTGGTTGTTATTTCACACTCTGACAAATCAACTTGAAAAGATGGAGGAATTAGCTTGTTCAGTCTGCTGAATGCCATGGAACATTCAGATCTGCAGATCACACTTCACCTATTCTAAAACACCATTAGCAAATGGAGACCAAGATAGTTGCAACAACAGTCTCACTTCCAGAGCAAAGATGAGAATTCACTACTGAACAGACTGGCTTCAATGATGGTGCTACAGTCTTTTCCTTGAGATCATTATCTCCCAAAGGTGCTTCTTCAACTTGGACTGTAGGGGATCCTTGATAACGATCCTCAGGTCCTAACAGACCCCCTAAAACATAGATTGTACCCTCTTCCAAAAGAAAAGCAGACATACCAGCCTGACCTTGTGAGCCTTCTTCGCATCATGAACCATACAAGCACATTTTGTACTGTGGTGGACCATCCTGTTGAGCTTCCTCTGATAAACTGAGGCCAAACTAGTATGGGCTACAGGTGAATGATCACGAGCACTATTATGCACACTCACATTGAGAGTCCTGGCTGGGCCAGATACATCAGCGTCAGTGCAATAGCCAGCACTCAGATCATAACAATACCAAGAGGTATCATATTGCCTATGAACCACCATATACTGTATATACCTTGGCTATAAAAAAAAAAGGAGTCTAGGACAGCCCTTGTTTCTTGGAATGAACAAGAAGAAAGTGGGTCATGAGCAAGCTTAAGAAACCAGTCAACCCTACCTATATATAGCAAATGTCCAACTTGTGTACTGTGTATGAGTGAACACTCCCACCAACTCACAGAGAGGGAAAGGTACTCACTTGAAGTCAGACAAGATTCCTAATTCTCCTTCGTCTTCTTCCTAGGAAAGGAAGACAGGGCAGAAGAAGATAAGGGGGAAGACAAGGTCAAGCTTGATGAGTACAAGGAAGATAATTACTAGTGTTTCTTCACCTTACTCCAAATATGAGTCTCACCATCTCCAAGCTATCACAAAAAAAAGAAATCAAAGCAGGTAGCAGTGTCAATGGAATGCCACATGTGTTTGAATTTCAAACCAGCAAGGCTATTTTCACAGGTAACACAGAAGCCATGGGGCTCTAAGGTGTTGAGCTCCTTGGTGGGTGCAGAAGCAGCAAGAACAAAAAACCACTAAGGCCAAACACAGATGGTCTAGAAATGGCAAAATGATGTGTTGCCAGGGATACCAAGAGAAAGCCACAATTTACTCGCATACTCCAAGGAATCACACCAAAACTTGTAACAGCCGACAAGATAAGGGTAAGAGTGATGAACCACAACCACACACAGGTCTAACTTGGGGAGAGCTCAGAGCACTTGCTTGGCTCATCACCCTCATAGTGCATGTGCTGGCCCACTACCACCATAAGTGTAGTAACCATGGACCAGGCCAGTGGACAATAAGCAAGAGGGACAATGAGACAGAGGGAAGGCATGCCAGAGGAAAGAATCCAAACACATTCGGCAGTATCAGTAACAGAGTACTCATCCCCAAAGACACCAACAAAGGTCTAGTTCTTCCTACACTTCATATTGAACCTCTTCTGCTGCAGCCAACACGATAAGGGTATAAGTGATGAGCCACAACCACACACTCAGTTCTTACCTGGGGAGAGCTCAGCGCACTTGCTCGGCCCATCATCCTCATATTGAACCTCTATCTCCGCAAAGGAGACCAGCCAGCACACTCCTTGCAAGGGGAGTCAAGGCTACATGTCATATTCCTGTAAAAGGAACAAAAACAAAACGGACATAGAGTAGCCGTACACATGCTCACGATTTGGCATGTCCACTATTTACTCTGCCTGTTAACACCCACCAAGGAAATAAAATATAAACACCATACATGTGGAAGAAAAAATATATAGTTGTACCCTGACGGCAGCTGAAGAAAAAGTGGTGGCTTACAGCAGATGAGAAACACTTTGTCACCCAGTTTCAACAGCAGTTTCTCTCTCATGCTGAGGAATACTATTACTTAAAAGGTAACGGTTGACTCCCATGGGAAAAACAAAAACTAGTATTCTCACACATAACAAAGAGGTATGTAATAAACTTAGCCAGAGCAGTCCAACTCAGTGTTGGTCCCAAGCCTGCATAACTGCGGAGGGTAAGTGTCAGGAAGGACATCCACCCATAAAATCCAGTCAGAACCAAATACGACAGTCGACTTTCATCAGAAACAGATAGTGCTAGGGAATCCCCCGTAGACGACGCACAGGGGGCTCACATGCCCTGTGATATATCACGAAAGGCTACTGGATAGTGGGCACCCCTGGTTAAAGAAACGAGTCCAAAAAATGAGAGGAGTGAGGAGATGGAAGATGGTGGTAGCTTTGAGAGTTGGAACTTTGAATGTGGGACGACAACTGGAAAGGGAAGAGAGATAGCAGATCTGATGGAGAGAAGAAGGATAAGTATTTTGTGTGTGCAGAAGACTAGATGGAGGGGAAATGAAGTGAGAGAGCTGGAATGTGGATATAAATTGCTATATAGTGGAACAAATAAGGAAGGCAGAAACAGAGTGGGAATAATTCTATCAAAAGTTAAAAGACAGCATAATAAGCTTGAAGAGGACAAGTGACAGAGCAATGGTTGTGAAACTGTGCCTAGATGGAAAAATAGTCAAAATCTTGAGTGTTTATGCCCACCCCTCCAGCAGGATGTGATAAAGTGGAGAAAGTGGCATTTTGGGAGGAAATGGACGGACAGTTGAGCGAGATACCAGCAGAAGAGAGATTAATCATTGGTGGTGACATGAATGGACATGTAGGAAGGACTATAGAGGGTACTGAGAGGGTGCATGGTGGCTGGGGAGTTGGAGAAAGATGATGAGGGAGAAAGAACTGTGGACTGTGCGGCATCATTTGATTTGGCAATTGTCAACACTTGGTTTGAAAAGAAAGACAATCAGTGGAGCAAGAGAAAGTCAAATTGCCTTCCTCATGTACAGATCACATCTAAGAGAAGTGAGAAATTGTAAAATTTTAAATGGAGAGTGTGTGGCAGCACAGCACAGGGTGGTAGTAATGGACTTGTAAATAAGGAACTCAGTAAAAGGTAGGCCTGCACGGGTCCCATCAACAATCCAGTGGTGGAAGCTGACATAGGAGGAGGAAGTGAAGCAGGAATTTAAGGAGAGAGTATTGAGGGAAGTTTGATTGCTAGAGGGGGTGCAAGAAAGGTGGAATCACAACAGTATGGTGATAAAGAGAGTGGGTGGAGAGGTGTTGGGAAAGGCATCTAAAAAGAAACCTCCTGACAATAAGGAAACCTGGCAGTGGAATGAAGTGAAAGAGGTGGTGAAAACCAAAAATGGGCAAAACAGATCTGGGAAAAGTATGGACAGCAAGAGCATATGGAGAAGTACCAAAGACATGAAACAAGTAAAGAAGGCAGTTGCACAAGAAAAGGCAAGAACATAGGGTGACATGCATGAAGAGCTGGAAACACCTGAGGGGGAGGGAAAAACTAACAGAATTGCAAAGTCTAGGGACAAGAACACCAGAGACTACTCCCACACAAAACAGGTTAAGGATGGGAATGGAGCGGTTTTATGCAACGAGGAGAAGATAAAGAGGAGGTGGAAAGAATATTATGAACACCTGTTAAATGAAGAAAATCCTAGAAAATTCTTTGAAGATGGATTCCAGGACCTTGGTATGACACATACTATTAGCAGGAAGGGAGTAAAGAAGATGAAAAATGGTAAAGCAATAGGACCAGATGGAATTCCTGCAGAGGTGTGGAAGAGAATGGGAGAAGACGGAATAGACTGCTGTGGGACCTAGCAAAGAAAATATACAGTCAGGAAACGATACCATAAGAATGGAGATAAGGCTTTATTGTGCCTGTCTATAAAGAGAAGGGTGACATCCAGGGTTGTGCAAACTACAAAGGAATAAAGTTATGTCTCACACCAAGAAAATCTGGGAAAGAATAATGGATCAAAGAATTAGAGAAGAAACATCTGTAGGTGAAGAACAGTTCGGTTTCATGCCAGGAAGAGGAATGACAGATACAGTGTTTGCCCTCCAACAGATGATTGAAAAATACTGGGAAAAGCAGAAAGGACTGCACACAGTAATAATAAATCTGGAAAAAGCATATGATAGAGTCCCATGCCAAGAGGTTTGGAGGTGCATGTGAGTAAAGGGAACACCGGAGAAGTGTGTGAGGTTGATCCAAGATATGTATAAAGGAGCAAAAATGCAGGTTAGAAGCAGTGCTGGGTTAACTGAATGGATACCAGTAAGAGTTGGTTTACATCAGGGATCTGCTTTAAGTCCATATCTTTTTGATATCTCAAGGAATAAGAGATCAATTCCCTTGGTGCATGTTGTTTGCTGATGACATCGTGTTACACAACAACAACAGAGGGGTACTGGAGTCAAAACTAGAGCGATTGAAGAAGATATTGGAAAACAGAGGATTAAAGATCAGCAGGAAGAAGACTAAATACCTAAGTTTTAATGAAGATCAAGCCTACGAGATCATATGGAAGGGACATGGTTGAACCTAGTAGAAAAATTTAGGTATCTTGGTTCAACAGTGGTTGATGATGGAAATTTGGATGTAGAAATAACACTCACTGTGCTGGCTGGATGGAAAAATTGGAGAAAGATGTCAGGTGTCTTGTGCGACTGCAGGATCAACATAAAGGTAAAAAGAAGAGTGTATAAGACAGTAGTGAGACCAGCTTTGATATATGGAGCAGAAACATGGCCTGTAAAGAGTGCAAGAAAAGAAACTGTATGCGGTAGAAAATGCTCTTGTGGATGTGTGGAGTACCAAAAATGGGCAGGATCAAAAATGAAAGAATGAGAGGAACTACTAAATTTGTAGAACTATCAAAGAAGGACCAGGAAAGAAGACTGCAATGGTATGGCCATGTTATGAAAAAGGATGAGACATATGTAGGGAGGAGTGATGCAGATGGAGGTGCCTCGTGGGAAAGCAAGAAAAAAACCAAAGCAAAGGTGGATGGATGTAGTTAGAGAAGATCTGAGAGACAAGCAATTGTCACAGGATGATGTATTTGACTGAGCCAGGTGGAGGAAAGGTGTCAGAAACATCAATCCCACACAGTACCGGGAAAAGATGAAGAATATATACTAGACGGAAGACAAGACTAACAAATGAATAAATAGGAATGTAACACCCAAACAGCTGAGGCAAAACTGGGGATTCTCAGACTGATGTTTACATTTTTGAGGTAAGGAAACAATAAGGATGATACCTGCCACCTACTAATGTCTTGGGTGCAGGAGTGAACAGTCACTATTAGCTCTTCTGCTTTTTTTTTTGGTCTGCTAAACATCAGAATGTATGTGTATAAAGATATCTGTACTCCAAAATGAGAATTCTACATGGCTGATGTTTTAGGCATGAACAAATAAAGTTGAATATGAAAATATTACCGAGAACTAGCAAAACCATTTAAGCTAAGAGAGCAAAATCTTAAACTCATGAATATTTTAAAAGGTAAGTAACTATTATGAGCAGCGAACAAATACTACAGTAAAAGCATAATAAACCAATGAATAAATGCAAATACATGTTAAAACACAATAACCTACCCAGAGCTGCCGAGCTCATGAAACCAGCTGTTAATGCTAAATAAACATAAGTAATGAAAGAGAATAGCCAATACAAACAAGAAACCCGTCTAATTGGTATTCCCCAACAAAAAAATACAAAAACGAAGCTGAACACAAAATCTGTATGACTGGCAACTTACCTACAATCAGTGAAAAAATAGAAAAGATACAAAGGTCAGGAAAAAAAAAAAGTTTAGTTAAAATATTAGCAAGTTAATCCATGTGGTCACAATCTAAAACCACAGACCTAAGATTCCACATCTCTTATGGGTAGGTCAGTGGTTTTAGTTTGTAACCATGAGATCCCGGCTTATCTTTTTGTTTATTACCATTTGACAATTAACCATCTGGTATTCTTGTTCTTTTTGTTTACCTTGTAACCTTTTCAACTGTCTCATGTGTGCCCTGACGATGCGTAAATAAACAACACATGAAAGCGCTTGGTACTGAATTTCTGCCTGTCATTTTCTTGTGGTATTTGCTTTACATACATACATTATATATACATTATTTATATATATATATATATATTATATATATATATATATATATATATATATATATATATATATATATATATATATATATATATATATATATATATATATATAGAAATAATCAACACATGATCACATATGGAATAGAAATAAATTTCTGACTCATGTCGGGATCGAACCCACATCTTTCAGTTGAAAGGCAAGGGCGCTGCCTACTAGGCCACACAAGTCTACAAGAAGTTGGAACCTGAGAGCAACTGCACCCAAGGAATTACCTGGCCAAGCTAACTGCTTGCATACCAGCAAGTTTTCCCCAACTTCCCGACTCAGCAATGACCCAATTGACAGCATTTCATTCAAATAATCCCTTCTGAGTGAATAAGATAGAAATAATCAACACGCAATCACGTATGGAACAGAAATAAATTTCTGAATCACGTCGGGATTGAACCCACATCTTTCAGTTGAAAGGCAAGGGCGCTGCCTACTAGGCCACACAAGTCTAAAAGAAGTTGGAACCTGAGAGCAACTGCACCCAAGAATTACCTGGCCAAGCTAACTGCTTGCATACCAGCAAGTTTTCCCCAACTTCCCGACTCAGCAATGACCCAATTGACAGCATTTCATTCAAATAATCCCTTCTGAGTGAATAAGATAGAAATAATCAACACGCTATCACGTATGGAACAGAAATAAATTTCTGACTCACGTCGGGATCGAACCCACATCTTTCAGTTGAAAGGCACGGGCGCTGCCTACTAGGCCACACAAGTCTAAAAGATGTTGGAACCTGAGAGCAACTGCACCCAAGGAATTACCTGGGCAAGCTAACCGCTTGCATACCAGCGAGTTTTCCCCATCTTCCCGACTCAGCAATGACCCAACTGACAGCATTTCATTCGAATAATCCCTTCTGAGTGAATAAGATAGAAATAATCAACACACAATCACGTATGGAACAGAAATAAATTTCTGACTCACGTCGGGACTGAACCCAGGTCTTTCAGTTGAAAGGCAAGGGTGCTGCCTACTAGGCCACACAAGTCTAAAAGAAGTTGGAACCTGAGAGCAACTGCACCCAAGGAATTACCTGGCCAAGCTAACTGCTTGCATACCAGCGAGTTTTCCCCAACTTCCTGACTGAAAGAATTTTGGAAGGGCTACAACATTGCAGATGCTGTGACGAACATCGCATGTGCTTGGGACGAAATAAAAGTGACGACTCTGAATGGTGCCTGGAAGAAACTGTGTCAGCAGTTTGTGAATAGTTTTGAGGGGTTTGAGCAGGCAGAAGATGTTGAGACTGTGACAAGGAAAATTGTTGGGCTAAGCAAGAGGCTGAAACTGGACTTGGAAGCTGAGGATGTCACCGAGCTGCTGGCATCCCACGGAGAGGAATTGTCATCGGAGAACCTCATTGAGCTGGAGAAGCAGCTCACCTGGAGAAATGTTTGGCAGCATTTGAGGGTGAGGACCCTAACATTGCCAGGTTTGAGAGGATTCGCAGAGGGATGCTGGATCTTACTATGTGCTACAAGGAGACGCTGAAGGAGAAGCAGCTGAAGAAGAAAGTGCAGTCTAGGCTAGACTCTTTCTTCGTGAAGAAGTCTCCAGCACCACCTGCCACTCCTAGTCTAGGTAAGGAATTCTCAACTTTATTTTTGTTAGCTGCTGTAATATAAATTGTTATAAATTGTAATAAAATTTATAAAAATGTTACTGCAATTTATATTTACATACTGTAGATACACAGCATAACCCAATCAATTTTATCATTTGTATCATTGCAGAAGTGACTCCTAATCCAGATTCCCCAGAACCTCTACCTAACTATGAATCAGAACCTGAGCCTGAACCTGTACCTGTAGTACCCTCCCCAGCAGCTTTTCCAGCTCCATCAGGTAAGGAATTCCTAAGTTTAATTTTTATAATTTTCATGCATGAAATCATTTGTACATACTGTACATATGGTAAAAATTTTATATTTACTACTGCATAACCTAATTTTTTTCATTATGTATCATTCCAGATCTCTTTGGTAGTGATGACAGTCCTGACTCCCCTGAAGAATTCCAGGGTTTTAAAGCTATGGGCACTGTCTTCTCTCCAACTTCATCAGGTAAGGAACTCTTTAACTTTTTCTTTTTTTAAATGTTTTATAAATTGTTATAAATGTTACAAAAAGTCTACTGCATTACACCCACCTGTACAGTATTGCTTTAGTATGTGCTGTGACTTTACATAATCATTATCATTCCAGATCCACATGTTATAGCCTCCTCCCGGCCCAACTCAGCTGACCTTATCCCCTCTTCAGCCCCATCAGGTAAGGATTTCATGACTTTTTTTTTCTTTCAAATCACTTTATAAAACTGTATAGCTTATTGCATACATACCCCTGTACTACAGTACAGTACTGTGCGGTAATTGTTATCTTTTATCATTCCACAAATGACAGGTGTCCCCTGCTCAACTCCAAATTCACCTGCACCAGTAGCACCTGCACCCATTTCATGTCCACTAGGTAAGGAATTCTTCACTTTTTTATTTGTATTGGCCTACATTGTTTTAAATTGTGTTATTATACTTATACAGTACTACTGTGTACAGTATCATTTTCATCTTTTTCATTCTAGACTCCCAAGCACCTGCAGATGCCACACCATAACCCCGCTGTTCTCATCTACCATATGCCCATCCCAGTAAGCAAGCCAACCACTAGAATTTGGTAAGAACACTTTCTATTTTATAAACTGTTATACATTTTATAAAATAGTGTACTATTTATGAAATGCACAGAAGTACTTTATTCTAATCTTTATCATGTACAATATCATTCCAGACTGACATGCACCTTTAACCTGACCTCTACTGTAACTGTACATAACCTTCCTCATGTAGCCTACATCTTTCAAATCACTAAAGGTATGGAATTCTTAATGTTTTTAATGTTATAAATTGTTATATGTACAGTACATTTGATAAATATAGTGTAACAGCTTTATTCTAATATTCCAGACTGCCCAGCACCTTTACTAGAGCTCCCTCATCCTAGCCTCCATCTTCTAAAAATCACTGAAATTAGGTAAGGAATTAATTTTTTTATTTTGTGCTGTTGAACATAGGTTTGTGAAATACCTGAACTGATACAGAACAGTGTAACACACAGTACTCTGTAGTAATTTTATCCTTATCATTGCAGACTCCCCACACATACAATCTCCATCTCCCCCAACCTAGCCTGCGGTTGTAACAGCTTTGACAATCACTGAAATTAGGTAAGGAATTCCTAACTTTTTACAATTTTTATATATTTATTATTCTACTGTAAAATACTGACTGTACTGTATTCATACAGTACTTTGTTGCATGCAGGACTACTGTACAGTATTATATGTACACTAATACTAAATTTTTACATTCCAGAATCCCCTGAATCATGAGGCCACACCATTTTTCCAGGGTTAAGAAGCATGGGGTTTCCAAAATAAAAGTAAGGAATTAACTTTTTTTTTTTATCTTTTATACATTCTTTGGTATAAATTACAGTACTGTACACCTGTGTTACTATATAACAAAATGTATTTTACTCTTTTACAGTATATGTACAGTACTCTATACTTTACTGCATACAGGATTTTTCAATTACTGTACAGTGCACTACTACATACTGTACTTTGTACTAAATTGTAAATTTTTACATTCCAGAACCACCAGTTTTTGGATACACACCACATCAAAATGTAGGTAAAACATCAAGAAACAACATGCAGTATACCCAAAGGATTAAAAGTAAGGCTTTCATAACTTTTGTTTCAAATTTTTATACATTTTTCTGGCGTCGTATGCCATCGTTCCGGTTTACGATGATGTTTGGTTTACGATGTGGCGCAAGAACGGAACCACCATCATAAACCGGGGACTGCCTGTATATATATATATATATATATATATATATATATATATATATATATATATATATATATATATATATATATATATATGTAATTGTAATAGTCACAATGCCCTCTTAACTTTCTCAAATTCTTCGTGCTTTTTTGCATATACTTGTCATTACAAAGCCTTAAGATCCAAGTGCATGATATATGAAGAAATTCTGATGTGCAGTAGCAGGAACTGAACCCAGGTCAGCTAATCAGAACGAGGTACCACTGTCGACCTGACCACGACAATTACATATGTATCTGGTAAAAAGTGACCAGTAGATTCTACACACACACACACACACTCTATATATATAGTCAACCCCTGCTATTTGCGGTCTTGCAATTCGTGGCTTCACCAGTTACCAGATTTTTCTGTGGAACATATCCCCAAATTATTTGCCACAAATTTAGCAATTTGCAGACTTTTTTGTCAAGAAATATTCACTAATTAGTATATTTTGATGTTATTTTCATGACTAAATACATTTTCTTATGTTAAAAACATGATTTACTAATTTTCAGATACTAAAGTAAACACAGCATAATATCATAAAATGTATTTCATTTTATGTATTTAAGTAAATACTGTACTACACTGAAGTTGTGAAGTCTAGTGTCTCCCCTGTACTGTAGAAGAAAATGGGACAGCCTCAACACTATGAGCGAAAATGGCTCTGATTGAATGTAGTGTATTTTGATGTTATTTTCATGATTAAATACAGCTTTTTATTATAAAAACATGATTTACTAATTGTAAGCTATTAATATTAGAGTAAACACAGCATAATATCATATCATAAAATGTATTTTACTTTATGTATTATGTGAGTACTGTATTATACTGAAGTTGTCAATTCTAGTGTTTCCCCTATTCTGTAAAATGAAAATGGGACAGCCTCACTACTACTATGAGACAATGCCTTTGACTGAATGTAGGGGGACTTGAGTTTAGCTTTTACTCTTAGCTATAAGCCATATATTTTAAGGGTAATATTGTAAGAAGAATTTGAAATTATATTAAAAAGGTTTGTGATGACAGTTTAAGATATATTTGGTGTAGGATGACAGTTTAATGTATAAATTTGGTGTTGGAACCATAAAATAAGCAGTTATAAATGTTTTTATAGGTAGTCTTTGATGTTTGACTTGTTTAAATATAGAGTTAATGGCAGTCCCCGGTTAACGGCGATCTGGTTTTATGGCATTTGTCTAGCGACGAAAATCGGCAATTTTCGGTGCTGAAAATAGCCAATTTCCGCTTATCGGCGCTGATAATTGGGTATTGGCGCCAATGCATACCTAACAGGGGCACCGGTAACCAAAAATCGGTGCTTTTCGGTACTGATAAGCCCCGAAATTCACCGAAAAAGCGCTAAAATCACCGATTTTCGGTTATCATCACACCCTCAGAACAGAACCCTGCCGATAACCGAGGGCTGCCTGTATATGCATTTTTAGGGGGGCTGTCAAGTATTTGCAGATTTTAGTTATTTGAGGGGGGGTCATGGTGTAAGGATGGTATAGAGTGACATACTGGCTGAGTGTTGACTCGTTTACTGGTGGTTCCTTACTGAATGAATGTACAGAATCTTTGAAGTTGTTATTGGCTGGTGCGAGCCGCAAAGTAGTATCTACACACAGACAGGGCAAAACAGAGGTAATGTTTCAGACATCTGTGTTTGTCGGCAGACAAACAGATGGCGATTGTGAGAGACATAATAAACATACATTGATAAAACATATATCACTGAAAAGGCCAGGAAATTCCACATATGGCCAATTGCATGAGATTTGAGACAGATTAATGAATACAATGCAGTAGCATAATATATGTGAAATGGCGAGACGTTTGGCGTCTTCACAAACAGAAACATACATACAGTTTGATATAGAAGATTCGGTGGAACATTATGAGTACATGATTAGAATGCTTGCATGGCAATGCAAGTAGTGGTGATTGTACATGAATCGAGACAACAATGGTTAGGGAGACACAGACGGAAATATTGTATGGTAGAAGTTGCGTTCCTCGAGAGAGAGAAAACGGGATGCTCTTGTTTTTGTCTTGGCTTGGACCCTCCAAAGGTATGACGCACACACGTGCTCGAAAGAGACTGCGATCGGCGCGATGAGGTCTCTTACAATGGTACCTATCCCCTGTGAATACCGGGTTTACTACTGTAATATATATATATTTACTATATATATATATATATATATATATATATATATATATATATATATATATATATATATATATATATATACACAATAGAACCCTGGTCCTCAACTGTACTAGAACTCGACATAATCGGATTTCAACACGAAATGTTGAGTAAATTTTGCGTCGGAGCTCAAACAACAAACCGGAATCCGACCCGATGAATCATATAATGTTTGTAGAAAAAAAGTGTTTCGGGCGGCTGCCGCTAGTTGGCATTGTTGGTGGTGTTCTTCCCATGATTATTTGAAAGCATTTAAAGCCCACACATGCTGCTGCTGCTATTGAAAAACAAGCCAGATTATCACATTAAATTAATAATACAGTATTTATAAGCTGAATTACTGTATGTCTGTTATCATAAAATTAAGAAAAATTTCCTAATTTACGTCGGAACTCGGCAGTTTGTGGCAGATATAAACAAACCACAGCGCCGCCGTGGTGGTGTATTGCGGTACTAATTACATAAACATTCAGTAAATACTGAATGTTTATGTACTTAGTACCACGATACACCACCACGGCGGCGCTGTGGTTTGTTTATATCTACCACAAGCTGCCAAGTTCCAACGTAATTTAGGAAATTTTTCTTAATTTTATGATAACAGACATACAGTAATTTGGCTTATAAATACTGTATTATTAATTTAATGTGATAATCTGGCTTGTTTTTCAATGTTATCATTATTAACAACAGTTTTCATGTGTACCCATTGCAGTACATTCTGGTAGTGCCTATAGGCTACCTAGCCTAGCCTATGGCGCTCGGTCTATCATCGTTAATACGGCCGCATTGGTCATAGGCCAATTTTTTTTATACAGTATGCATTTAAAAATGTAAAAAGTGCTTCTGATACGGTAAGTTATTCAACTCTGAACTTATTTAAGTGTAATTTGTGTAAAGTTTTGTATAAAAAGGCAAGGTTGGAGTAATGACTGGTGGTCAGGAATGGATTAATCCATTTTCAGTTATTTCTTATGGGAGAAATTAACTCAGAATTCGACAAAATCGAATCTCGACACTTCTTCTGGAATGAATTAGCCGAGGACCGAGGTTCTACTGTATATATATATATATATATATATATATATATATATATATATATATATATATATATATATATATATATATATATATATATATATATATATATATATATATATATATATATATATATATATATATATATATATATATATATATATATATATATATATATATATATATATATATATATATATATATATATATATATGAAACTGAGTCATGAAGATATGGAATGTGATGAATGTATAAATAAAGAAAAATGCCATAAAGGCTGCTAGGCCTAACAACACACGGTCCTTTATTAGCAGACTGATGAGAAATAAAAAGGCTTGTGTAATTGACAAATGAAGTACAGATATCCCTGAGGATGGCGATTATAAAGGAACAGATGCACCTGGAATCCAACACAGTTGGAGAATTAGTGGACCTACCAAAACAAAGGTAAATCTTTGAGAGGTTTTACAAAAGATTAGGCCCATCTGGCTCAAAAATAGGGAGGAGTTAATTAAAAGGATTATACAGGGGAAGTGGCTGACCACCAAAAATGCCTTTGAAAGAATAAGCTGATTACATATGTTTATAAAAGTACAACACTTAACATATTCTCCTTTCGGTAAACAATAACAATTTTTGCAAAATGAACATTTTCAAAAACACTATTAAACATATGAATACACACAAAATATATACAAGGTAACTAATTAGTAATAAGTTGGTGGTTTTACCTTTAAGGTTATTCTTGAACATTTTACTAATACAGGGGTCCAAATAATATATGCCAGGGCTAAGGTTAAAATTCCAGCTGAAAGCAAGCTGTACAATAGCAGATTCTAAAAGATTTCTTGGAGAAATCTTTTGATCTGACAATTAATGAACTGTCAATCCAATTTACAGTCATACCCAGAACTTACGCGAGGTGAAGTTCCAGAACCCCTCACACAAGGTGAATTTTCGCTTAAGTTTGGCATGGTCTCTAAAAATGCTAATATATACTTATTTCTGAAGTTTAAACACTAAATTTGACCCTAATCATGCTCCCAAATTATTAAGCTAACTTTTAAATGAAATTAAAGTTACTGTAATTTCATTTAAAGCTAGCTTAATACATTACCCTTAAAAAAAGAAATAAGTGGTTGACATACAAATAGAGAGTTAGAAGAGAATTTCTGTCCCTCTCCCCTTCCAACCAATCTATTTTTAGAAGTCTTCTCAACCTCTTTTTAATAACTTCTTTATTCTAGTCTCTTTCTCTTTTTTCTGAAATGCTTTTTCATGAACAAACAGTATTTTTTATTTGGACTAATACAACTCTTAGTTATTATGTCTCTATGTTTTAGAACGTATTTGCCACACTAGTGCATTTACACTTTGTAGACAGTACAGGTAAAATTAGACCAATTTAATCTATCTACTGTAGAGGTAATGATGCACAGAGAAATAATAAGTTGTAAAATCAAAAAGCAACTATGAGAGAGAGAGAGAGAGAGAGAGAGAGAGAGAGAGAGAGAGAGAGAGAGAGAGAGAGAGAGAGAGAGAGAGAGAGATAAGGGTTGTCTTTATTTAAGAGAGTGAAGTTATTTATCAATTATTATGGGGACAGAGGGAATACTGCAATATGAGAGAGAGAGAGAGAGAGAGAGAGAGAGAGAGAGAGAGAGAGAGAGAGAGAGAGAGAGAGAGAGAGAGAGTTATTCTTACGTTAGATATCGAAAGAAGGAGATTCAGTATTAAAATAACTTTTAAATGAAATTAAAGTTATTATAATTTCATTTAAAAGTTAGCTTAATACATTACCCTTAAAAAAAGAAATAAATGGTTGACGTAAAAATATAGGAGAGTGTGAAGATTAGTATACTATTTCTCTCTCTCCCCATTCCACCAATCTATTTTTAGAAATCTTCTCAACCTCAATTTTAAAAACTTCTTTATTCTGTCTCTTTCTCTTTGTTCTGAAATGCTCTATATCTCTATGTTTTAAAACAGCGCATTTATAGTTTATAGAGGGTATAGGCAAATTAGACCGATTTAAAATTATCTACTGTACAGTTAAAGACATACACAGAAACAGTAACACGTAGGTTGAGCTAACTGAGAGAGAGAGAGAGAGAGAGAGAGAGAGAGAGAGAGAGAGAGAGAGAGAGAGAGAATTATGTAAAAAAACCTTTGACCCACTAATCAGCAACACTCTCCCTTCTTGTCATGTTAAATCGACATATCTGACAGCTTTGGCTTCGAGCTTTGAACTAAGGATGAGGGAAAGATATTTGTTTGTTTAAAATATGTATCAAATACGAATTTTGTAATTAGTTATATAATTATAATTTGGCAGCAGACCCTCTTTTAAACAGGTTCTATTGAATATTATTGCTGCTTCAGCTGCATTTATTTTGTAGAAGACTTTTTCTATTTTCCTTATTGCGGACTTCTCTTCAGTGGAGGTGCGTGCTAACAGCTAAGCCTATATTTGTCATTTCATGGGGAAAAGTCAAAATCTGGATTCTGCTTCTTTATATATTCTATACAGTTAGTTATATACAATTGTTGCGCGGCGGCGTTTCGACAGACTCTTCTGTCATTCTCCAGCGGGGAGCTAGTAGAGGACTGGCAGATTGCATAGGTCCTTCTGAATTTATACACAGGCTTCAGCCGGGGTCATGGATGGCGAATTCTGATTGGTTGCAGTCAGCGAACTTCAAGCCAAATTTCTGCTTGTGGCTTCGATCCTGACAGATCTTACAACCTGGGAATGTCATTCATTCCAGCGTTCCCATTGGCCTGCCGTTGCGTGATGTCGCCGCTTGACATCACGCAACGGCAGGCCAATGGGAACGCTGGAATGAATGACATTCCCAGGTTGCTAAGATCTGTCAGGATCGAGCTTCACCGCAGAAATTTGGCTTGAAGTTCGCTGACTGCAACCAATCAGAATTCGCCATCCATGACCCCCGCTGAAGCCCGTGTATAAATTCAGAAGGACCTATGCAATCTGCCAGTCCTCTACTAGCTCCCGCTGGAGAATGACAGAAGAGTTCGTCGAAACGCCGTCGCGCAACAATTGTATATAACTAACTGTATAGAATATATAAAGAAGCAGAATCCAGATTTTGACTTTTCCCCATGAAATGACAAAATATAGGCGAGCTGTTAGCACGCACCTCCACTGAAGAGAAGTCCGCACACGGAAAATAGAAAAAGTCTTCTACAAAATAAATGCAGCTGAAGCAGCAATAATATTCAATAGAACCTAGTTATATTATTATTATTATTTGAAAATTAGTACTTATTATTATTAGGTAAAAAATTTATTTATCATACAAAACAAATAAACATATACATGTACCATAAAAATTCTCTCATCTCAGTGAGTATTCGCAAGTGTTCGCGTGTATGTGAAAAACTCGTACAGTATATGGCAATTAGTTAGATTCCAATGAAAAGTTTGCCTGTTTGTGAATTCGCGCAAGTTCGGGGTATTACTGTATTCTGTGAGAGTTTTCACTTGAATGAATGAATATTGCATTGGATATTTGCCCAGTTTTGACAGAATACTTATGCTGTTTAATTCTCACTTCTAAATCTTTACTAGATTGGCCTATATAATAAGAAGAGCAGTCCAAGCATGTAATTTTATATATTATGTTGTTGCTTTCCTTAAGGCTATTTTTTTATTAATATCCTTTTCATGTGTTATTATAGGAAAAAACCAGGTTGACATTAAAAGACTTCAACAATGATTTTGTGGTTTCAAAGCCACTAAGACCAGGCTAAGAATGTTCTTAGGGGTTCTTTCTCCATGTTATTTTCACCATAAAATTTGTGTGAAGGGTAATAAAAACCTGTCCCTATTTTTCTTATGTATTCAATTTCTTGATCCAAATAGAGGGGACTGGCAATATGCAATGCTCATAAAAACATAGAAGAAAAAATGCATATTTTGATATTTAGGTGGTGGTCTGAATAGAAGTGGACATAAGTTGTTGGCTGGTTTCCTATAAATATTGAACTTGCATTGAAATGGTTCTCTATGTATTAAAACATCTCAGAATGGGAGGCAATTGTCTTTTGCTAATTTCAAAGTAAATTTAATGGATGGTACCTGGTTATTCAAATTAAAGAGTAAATCATTTACATCAATACCAGCAAGCAAAACAGCTAAAATATCATCAACATATCTATACCATTTTGAAGGAGTATAAATGATATTAGGTGAATATCATTTTTCAAAAAATTCTGTATACAAGTTTCCGTGGTCAGTCTCTTCCCCTGTACAGTATAATCCTTTAATTGGCTCCTCCCTGCTTCCAAGCCAATTGGGCCTAATCTTTTGTAAGATCTCTCAAAGATTTACCTTTGTTTTGGTAGGTCCACTAATTCATCAACTGCGTTGGATTCCAGGTGCATCTGTTCCTTATAATCCCCATCCTCAGGGATATCTGTACTTCATCTGTCAATTATACGAGCTTGACTTCTATATTTCTCATCAGTCTGCTAGTAAAGGATAGTTTGTCAAACCACTCTGTTGTTTCACTTTTCCTTTGTGGCATTTGCCTACTGTAAGTGTATGTGTATGTGTGTGTGTGTGTGTGTGTGTGTGTGTGTGTGTGTGTATATATATATATATATATATATATATATATATATATATATATATATATATATATATATATATATATATAAATAAATATATATAATATATATATATATATATATATATATAAATATATAAATATATATATATATATATATATATATATATATATATATATATATATATATATATATATATATATATATATATATATATATACATATGAAATTTTATCACACAGTGATTTATATACAATCATGAACCTACAAATGTAAATATTAATATCAAATTCACGCTATCTCGGGAATATCTCCGATGGAGAATTATCACCGAAGGGGAATTTATAAGTGGTAAATGATAAATTCCTTCGGTGATAATTCTCCATCGGAGATATTCCGCTATCTAGGTAGCGTGAATTTGATATTAAGCGACATTTGTAGCTTCATGATTGTATATATATATATATATATATATATATATATATATACAGTAATAATTCGATCTTACACGATTAGTTATGCGAATTCACACACAAACAAACTTTTCACTGGAACCTAACTAATGAGCATAATGCGATTTTTCACAGACACACGAAATTCTCGAGAAACCCTGCAGAAGTGGGTATGTTTAATTTTTGAAGTAATTTACAAGTTTTCATGCTTTTATGTGTAAAATCTGTATGAAAAATGCATTTCATGCTTTTATGTGTAAAATCTGTATGAAAAATGCATTTCATGTTTTAATGTGCAAAACCTGTATGAAAAATGCATTTCATGCTTTTATGTGTAAAATCTCTATGAAAAATGTATTTCATGCTTTCATGTGTAAAATCTGTATCGAAAATGTATTATTTTTATTTTTGTACATGCATAAATATGACGCAAAGGTAATTTCAGCACATTCACTTAGTGTACTTTTACAAGATGTGATACCCATTTGCAAAGTTACTGCACTTTTCAAGGATGATACCCCTGCAGAAAATGCTTGTTTAATGTTTGAAGTACATTTATAAGTTTTCATGCTTTTAACTGTAAAATTGATATGGAAAATTTATATTTATATTTTTGTACATAAATATCATACAAGTATTATGTCCATTTGCAAAGTCTTTACATGACCTTGAGATGAGGTTGTTCAGTCATGCTCAGTTGATAAAATGGATTCGTTAATGTAATATCAGAGATGTAACTAAGAGTTGTATAAGTGTCATTCTTTGAAAATTACTCTGTTCACCTCGGAGAAAAGTGCTGGTGCAATCTGTATGTGCATGTAATTACAGCACGTTCAGTTGGTGTACTTTTACAAGATGTGATACCCTTAGTTACTGCAGTTTTCAAAGATGATACCCCTGTAGAAAGTGTGTTTAATTTTTAAGTTTTCGTGTTTTTAGGTGTAAAATCAGAATGGAAAATTTGTATTTATATATTTGCGGATAAATACGATACAAAAGCAGTACAGTTACTTTGTTACAGTATCTCTCTCTCTCTCTCTCTCATTCGTAGTTAGCACTCAAGCATACTTTTACAACTTATTATTTCTCTGTACGTCATTACCTGTACAGTATATAATTTTAAATTGATTGAATTTTACCTGTACTGTACTACCTTCTACGAACATTATGTTCATGTTTTCGATATTTTATGGAATTGTACTTTTGTTATGACTGTGACACATGACGTTTTACCTAGTGACACAAAGAAAATGGCTTTTACTCTAAGTGACAAAGAAAACGGCATCCCATGAATTAGGGGTAACATCAGTATACGTATGCACCTACTGTAAATGAGTTATTATGAAACTGTGCAGTACTCAATTTTTATGTCAACAATTTACTGTATTCCTTTTTTAAGGGTAATAAGCTAAATTTTAAATAAAATTACACTAACTTTAGTTCATTTAAAAGTTAGCTTAATACTTTGGGAGCATGATTAGGGTCATATTTAGTACTTAAACTCTGGAAATAAACATTTATTAGCATTTTTAAAGACCATGCCAAACTTACGAAAAATTCACCTTGCACGAGGGGCTCGGAACCTAACTCACGTAAGTTCGAGTATGACTGTATATATAATATATACACTACATTATATATATTATATATATATATATGATGATTATTACCACTTTTGTATATATATATATATATATATAATATATATATATACATACATACATACATATATATACATATATATACACTATATATGTATATATACAAAGGATTGCGAAGTATGATAAAACACCACTGTTAACCATTCTGAAAAATCCTTGAAAAGTATGACACAAAAGAAAAGAAAATGTCCTATTATTTTGAGGAACTTACTTGCAAAATATAGAATCACCTAAGATGTCAAGATTTCACATTTGGACTAGTTCTTTCTTGTTATTTAATTAGCATTAAATAAATTTATTAGAAAAAAAGGCTGCTACAAAACCAACATATGAGGTGTTGTTGGATGGATAACTGAAGATCCAAGCACCACTAGTGTCATACTGGAATGTCATGTGAATAGAAGAATGTCTCTAAGGAACATCACGAATCGCCACCAAGAGCTCAATATGACTGCTGTGTTTGTTATGAAAAAAAATTAATTTCATGAATGTTGGAAGTAAACCTCAAAACTAACCTGCTTTTGTGTCATTTAGTAACTTGGGTTCAACTGTGACGGATACATCAACAGGTTTGAGTGCAGGCCAATTACGCAGATGTATACCCTTTGTTCTTTCACTACCACATTCAACTGCAAAGTGAACCTTATCTTCTACACCTCCAGAATACTGAATCAAGTGCTCAACAGCGTGTTGTACCTGAAACATTTTTACACCATATACATCTAATATCTTAAAAGCAAAATGGACTTTTTCACACAAACCCATCTGTTATATATATGTGACACATTCATGGTCTGTGCCATGTCCCAGAAACAGAAGTCTTTTGCCTTACATAAGAAGAGTGGCTGTAGCACTGCATGTGCCACCTGGACTCTCAGACTCACAGCATGTACCAGCCCAACCTTTCCATGCAGTCTAGTAAGGTAATAAGGAGAAGGAAGGGTCCTTATTTTATGAGTGATGGGTATGTATAAAAACATTGTTTATAATCAGAATTTTATCACCACAAATGCATCTCCCATATACAGTATAACCAGTATAAAAAATTGGTTGGGATGTGTCAAGCCACTCAACATTTCAGATTTGGTTGATCTGACCGTTCAAACTGACAAAAAGCTCTTAGGGATGAGATTTAGCAGAGCATCAAAGGCTGTAAGAAGAATGGGGAGTCACATATATGAGGAAGAGACCCTTTGAATAGGAAATCATGCAGTTTGTAGGTAGTCCCTGAATTATCCATTTTCACCTTATCCAAAACTCAACACTTTCTGGAGGGCGCAGCACCACAATATACATGTATAGGATTGGAATATAAGATTTATGCTAAAGGCCAAGCACTGGGAAATAAATATACTATACAGTAATCCAGATTACCTGGATCTTCATTGTTTGACACTCAACATTATCTGACATCACCAGACCAGGGACCAAAGATACAGTACATAATATACACAAATAAAAAAAAAAGCCTCTGATGGTTGGCAATACTGTGCAGACTACAGAAAATGCTGGTAACACTTCTTACATTAATGGTGAGACTGAGAAAATGGTTTGGGAGTGTGTGGGAGGCCTGGAGAAGTTCCCAAGGTGGGAGGGGGGGGGAGTCAGATGGCTGGGCACCATGGGAGTGGAGCAGCAGTGAGGCTGTTTACAAGAGGGGTAGGCAAGAATTTAACTTTGTTAGAGCTTGTTTTTTTTCTACATTTATGCTTGTATTATTAGCTTGTAACATCAAGCACAATGCAATAAGAGAGAGAGAGAGAGAGAGAGAGAGAGAGAGAGAGAGAGAGAGAGAGAGAGAGAGAGAGAGAGAGAGAGAGAGAGAGAGAGAGAGAGAGAGAGAGAGAGAGAGAGAGAGAGAGAGAGAGAGAGAGAGAGAGAGAGAGAGAGAGAGAGAGAGAGAGAGAGAGAGTGTTTCAATGTTAATTTTTGTATACATTTATGAGTAGTATACTGCACAGTTTGGCTTTCATTTTTTTGTACAATACTGTACAGTGTATTCTGTGTTGCTTTTAAGCAGACTTAACTGTGTTGGGTATTCTTTATAAGCATACTTAGTGTATAAAGTTATGCAGTATTGACAAAGTAATGGGAGTATGGGTATGAAGTTGCCATTTTACATCCATAGAGTATTTTTTTGGTGCCATGTAAATTACACCCACGAAAATCTCACCCAGAAAATTCCACCAATGAAAATTTCACCCAAGTAGAAAATTCCACCCAAGAAAATATAATGTTAAATATATTTAATACAGGGTTTCACTCACTTATTACTTGTGTATTATTTTTGTTTAATTATTTCCATCCACAAGAATTGTATCATCTAACTGTAAACAGTTCTGTTGCTGTTTAATTATTACTTTAAACAACCTTCTTCTTTACATAATGGTATTCAGATTTATACTATACTTTCCTAAGATTCCACCCAAGAGAACTGTAAAAGTAAATTCTCTTTATTTACAGAAGCCTTAACCAATGGCCCTAACATTCATTACAAATGAAAAGAGAGGAAGGAAATTGTGTGATGAGGAAAACCGTGTATATGAGAAGCATTGAGACAATCCTGCAAAAACTTACTGGCAATGCAAACTATTTTGTAAAGGCTGCAAGGCCCGTATTCACATGACTTACAATTGTAAGGATTTATAGTTCTGGCAAGCATACTCATCCTGCTTCACAAGCATAAATTGAAACAAGAGTTGCTGTAAGTTCAATGTGTGATACAGTTTATACAAGATGTGGAACATTGAGAAGGGCAATAATTGTGAGTGCCACTCAGCCACTAGAGGAAGAAGCAAAATCAAAGCTGCAAAGTTTGTGCATCCTTTCCCATAATATTCAGAACTAGAGACAGACTGCTTTGTGTATTCCTGCGCTTCCAACATGTCACACAAGATATGAAATTCCAGATTCATTCAAATATCTTCCTGATGGATCACTTTTCTTAGCATATGATAGTGACATATTGGACTTGGACCATCTCTAATATTTGCAATGGGATTGGGACTGAATGATTTATTAATGAGTAACACGTGGTCCCGTGACAGAACATTTCAAGCTTCACCAAATCTCTAGACGTAGCTATTCATGGTCCATTTCACTGTTAAAGAAAGGTGTTTCCAGCATGTATTTGCTTTGCTGCCTAGAGGCCACCTACCAAAGACTTTTTTCAGCTATTCGTGATTTGTGTCCAAACAGTTACTGTAATCAGTGCAATGTACTGATTTCGAACTAGCTTTGCACAATGCCTTCACAGCAGTGTTTGAAAGTGCTGCTATATCAGGATGTTTGTTTCATTTTGGTCAGTCCTGCTGGCGTAAAATTGCAAACTAGGTAAAAAGGTACAGTACAACACTGACTCTTCCTTTGCAATAAAAGTGAAATGCTTTAGTGCTTCTGCATTTTTACCCACCCAAGATGTTGTTGATGCTTTTGAACTTCTTTCCGATGACGACGCTATATCAACAATTTATTTCATATTTTGAACAAACTTACATTGGTGTTCAGCGCGGAAGAGGGGAATGCAGACGAAGAGTAGAACCTCTTTTCCCTCAAGAAATATGGAATGTAAGACAACGTACTCTAAATGAAGAACCAAGGACATACAATCATGTTGAAGGTTTTAATAGTGCTCTAAGAGCCTCTCTAACAAGTATGCATCCAAATTTGTGGGCACTTTTTCTGCATTGCAAAAAGAGGAAGCTCTTACACAAACAAAATTAGTTCATTGAAGACGAGGAGGTGCCTCCCAGAAAAAAAAAAAATGCAAGTCTACAAATGAAAGACTGAAAAATCTTGTTGAAAATTATCAGCCATCATGTACTATGGTATTTCTAAAAGGTATAGTGCATAATTTGCATTAAAACCCATGAAAAAGTATTATATTTTAGATCCATTTGTTTTAAACTAATTTTAAGCAATTAAAAAGCATTTATACTTTAAGAATAAAATACATGTTTGACATCATGTTTCTGTATTCCTTATTAGTTTCTATACTTTCTTGGGTGGAATCTTTGTGGCTGGAATCTTGCACGGGTGAAATTTTCTGGGTGAAATGTTCATGGGTGGAACTTTCAGACTACTGTTTTATCATCATAACCAGAACTTTTCATTATCTGGCAAGGCCTTGGATGTATTGATGTGGATAATGGAGAGATTACTATATATAAATATAAATATATATATATATATATATATATATATATATATATATATATATATATATATATATATATATATATATATATATATATATATATAATTTTTGGGAAACACACAAGAAACAAAATGAGATGAGGTTTTAGGACGAAGATTAAATTTACTTAAATCCTCAAGTAATAAAGAATCTGTCCATCTTGCTGCTACTACTAAATGAATAAGCATCCAATTATCTATATGCAACATTCTTAAAATAAAAGTTAGTGAAGGTTGATGGCACCTCAAGGAACCTACCATTTAAACTGCACTTCTGTCAGGGTTAAGCTTAAAACCAAGAACGTGGAGAGAGCACAATTTTGTGGATTAGAACCTTCATGTGTGCTCCTTTATGCTCTTTCTGGGCCAGTAAAGAAATCATGATCCTTAAAACTTCTGGATGCAATGTCTCCTGAGTTCATGGTTCTTTGAAAATACTGACAGATCACTTTGACTTGATGGATGATGATGATGATCACTCTGAGTGTAATGCACAAGAGAAAGAATAGCAAAAGGCACCAAAAATTCAACTCTACATGACAACTCTATTGAGGTCCAGCCTAAGGTACGAGCAACCTTGCTCTAGTGCAGAAAATTCACTGAACCATCTGAAAGATGCAAAAATCTAGGACTGTCTGCAGTATGAGATCCAGTTGGGATGCCTCTTCCAAGGGCTGTGTGCTTAAAATGTTGGCATAGCCCTCAATGAAGTGGTTACTACTACCCCAGCTTATTTTTAAAGATTTGAGAAAAAGCTGTTCTATACACTTAAATACAGCCACAGGGAGGTTTTTTGCAGCCCTTAGTGATATTGAGTAAATCTGACAGACTGGCTAAAAAGGGGCAGACTTGATTAAAAATAACCTTCCTACACCAATTACATAATTGGTTGCACTTGGTCTGGTAACAGGGTTGTTGGAAATGGTTTGCAAGATCTGATGTTTGATTCCGCTCTTTCCTCAAAAATAACGTCTATCTTAGGAGGGCTCACTGAAAGACCTCCATATGTGGAGGTCCAGCATTTCCAGGCTAAAAGGAATCCTCTTAAGCAGGAATGAAAGAGAAGCTTCTTTCATTTGGGGATCCTCCTGGGATATCTATCAGCAGGGGAAGGAGGTCCACGAACCATTCTTGTTGTGGCCACAATAGAGCTGTAAGTTTATTGTGAAGTTTCTGGAGCTTTCAAGCTTTTCTAGGACTGCCAAGATCAGCATAGTATGAACAGAGGAAATGCAAACACCTCGAGATTCGCCTAGCTGTGCATCAAAGTATTTGCTTTTCAAGCTCCTGGATCTGTCTTGGAGGAACAGCAGGTTGGTAATTTCTGTGAGACTGACACTAACACAGAAGCACCTTGCATATGTCTAGTTGCAGTGACCACTAAATGGACTTCATTTTTCCTGCTGATGAAGTCTGCTTATAGAGTCTTCCCAGGTCAAAGTTAGGAAAGATCTCCCCTGCCGTTGCCTCCAACCAACCAAAGTTTTCACTTGCTATATGGTACAAGGTTCTGACTTCTCATGTTCCCAATATCTAAAAAAGATGACCATGGTTGAGTTGTCTGTTTACACTTGTTTTACCAGTTACTTGCCAAGTGAAGACTGGGAGACATAAGAACACAGCATCTAGTTCCATGTAGTTCACATGATTACTTTTCTCACAACATAACTGTAAAAGGCCAAGTTTTTTGATAGCCAGGTTGTAAGACCTGGTCTACAATGTCCTTGCGTCAGATGTCATAGCCACGGCAGGCTTGGCCTAGGATATCTGGTCATCTGTGGTTTTAGTCATGGTTAACCTAGCATTGGTTGTACCATCCAACACTTACCCAGTCCTGGTCACATGGTCACGATCCTGTGGTCATAAGAGTCGTTGCTAAAACAAAACCCTCATGCTTGTCCATGATGCACCTGAACCACTGTTCTCCATTTCTGAGTGAGGAGGAGGAAGCACCTGGAGAATTCTTCATCATGATCATCACCACATCAGGTAATTTAACCAGCCCACGAAGCCACAACATTTGGCTTTCATATGGCTGGCCTTAAGGGTTTACCCTTATTAGCATAATTTAAATTTCATTTCATAAATAGTATTCTTTAATTATTTCACCACTGGACAAACCAAACAGATGAAGGCTCTGACAAACACTTCTTAACTAATAAGTTTCCCAAACTTGACAATCACGCCTGATGGATCCTCTAAGCACTCCCATGGTTAGTTGATGGACCACTACCTGCATCATAACACAGACTGGCCATCTGGTGAAAACAATTGTATGGCTAGGCCCATGGAAGAATCTCATCATGTCTGGGCTGGGATTGTGTTGACCAGCCTGGTGTGATATGCCCAAGCATCAGGAGGTCAGAGTGGAGAAACTGCCAGACAATCAGTTGTTGTGGGTGTTGCTGTATATGCTCCTGCAGGAAAATTATATTTTCACAGTAAAATTAACTTACATATATACTGGCAACGACTTAGTAGAAAACCTCATTCTGTTTGTGCCCTTAAGTCCATGAGATGGGAGGAGGGTGGCCTCCGGTTCCGTAATTACTTGGAAAGTATATATCTGAAACTTAATAATATTATGAAAATATCATTTTCATATAAGCAACTTGGCAAGTAATTACATAGCTGAATCCCACATTGAATGGGGATGGGATACAGTACATGGGATATTCTATTCCAAAAAATTAAGGTATAGTAATGACTTTGAAATAGAAAATTTGCTAATATTGAAAAAATGCTTGTCATTTCCTTACCTGGTAAGAGAGCTACTGCAAGTGAATACTGCCTGTGGTTGGTGCTCATCTTAACCTGTAGTGGCATGGCGGTTGAGCCATGGGTCACCTCTTAAGTGGGAGCCTTGCACCAGAGGAAAGGCCTGATCGCTGGCAAAGCATACACAAGAAGTGCCCTTGCCCGGGTGCAGTACAAATATAAAAAAACAACCAGACAATGCTGTCACCTACACTGAAAACACCACTCCAGATAGTAGGAGAAAAACTGATTCCTATGTTTCCTCCCCTAATACCATGCCAGCCACTGATAATGGCCCCAAGGTACTGCAAGTTTCAAACACTGTTTCAACTTCTTTCAAATAATGAGATGCAAAGAGGTAGAGACTGTCTTGATGTCATGAGCTTTCACTTTAAAAGTAGGCAAAATGTTCTCCTGAATCTGAGAGTGCACCTCAGAAAGTAAGTCCTTCAGGAAGAAGGGCAATGTGTTCTTAGTCAGAGGGCGAGACAGGTTCTTGACAAAGCACCAGAAGTTACTGGATGGTCCTCTGATCTTCTTGGTCCTGCTCAGGTAATATCTCAAAGCCCTTACAGGACAAGGAACTCTTTTCTTCCTCAGAGGCAAGGATGTCCGTTACGTTCTTAATGGAGAAAGAATGGGGCCAGGGCTTGGATGGGTCCTCATTTTTGGCTAAAAATCCAAGGGTATAAGACAAACTGCATCTCCTTGTGAAAAACCTAACCTTTTATTGATGGCTTGGATCTTGCTAATATATTTAGCAGTAGCCAAGGCCACGAGGAAGAGAGTCTTCCATGTAAGGTTTCTCCGAGAAGAGGAACATAAGGGTTCAAAAGAGGGACCTGTCAGCCACTTGAACACTACGTCTAGGTTCCAGGAGACCGGATCTTCCTTCCTTTGATTGGACTTATCAAAGGACTTGATGAGGTCATTCAGATCTGGGTCGGACAAAAGATCCAGGCCCCTGTGTATAAACACTAAGCTAAGCATAGCTCAATACCCCTTAATGGTGGAGGATGAGAGATTCCTAGATCTCCTCAGATAAAGGAGGAAATCTGCAATTTGGGTCACAGATGTCTCAGAGGAAGAGACAGTGTGTTTCACACCAGCTTCAGAAAATCACCCACTTAGCCTGGTAGACATGGCTAGAAGATTGACACCTGCATCTCACGATAGACTTGGCAGCATGTCTTGAAAACCTTTTCGCTCTGACAAGGCATCCTGACAGTCTGAAGCCTGTCAGGGCAAGAGCAGACATCTCTTCGTGGTAACTCTTGAAGTGAGGTTGCCTGAGTAGACACGGTTTTTGGGGCAGGAGTCTAGGAAAGTCCACCCACAACTGTAGCAGGTCTGGGAACCATTCTTTCATGGGCCAGAACGGGGCTATGAGGGTCATCGTAATGTTGTGATGAGCCTGAAACTTGTTCAGCACTTCCCTGACCATGTTGAAGGGTGGAGAGGCACACAGGTCAAGTTGGACCAATCTTGCAGCATGGCATCTGTTGCCCAAGCTAGAGGGTTCGGGGCTGGAGAGCAAGAGACAAAGGTGATAGGTCTTTGAGGTGGCAAATAGGTCTAATGTCGGCCTGCCCCATAGTTTCCACAGATCCCGACAGACCAGGGGATCTAAGGTCCACTCTGTGGGAAGGACCTGCTTCCGACAGCTCAGTGTGTCCGCCAGAACATTTAGTTTGCCCTGAATAAATCGAGTGAAGTGGTTAGGATCACTCGATTTTGACCTGCCCAAAGTAGGTCTTTTGCTGTCCTGGCAGAGAGAAAATGAGAGCGACGCCTCACTTTCGTATGTATGTAAGGGCTGTGGTATTGTCTGAATGGACTACCACAGTCTTGTTGTGAACTAGGGTTGAGAAGCACTGAAGCCCTAAGTGAACTGATTTCAGCTCTCTGACATTGATGTGAAGGTTCTGTTCTTCTGGGGACCACGTCTTGGAAACCGGCTCCCCAAGAAGACTCCCCAACCTAGATCCGAGGTGTCTGAATAGAAGTCTAGGTCTGGGCTCAGAGGATGAAGGGACTTTCCTTCTGAAAGTCCTTGTTTGGGTTTATGGGACACACGTAGGTGTCCGGCTGTTTCCCTATCCCAGTTGGCCTTGAGGTAGAATTGCAAAACTCTCATATGAAGTCTGCTTAACCTGACGAACATCTCGATGGATGACAGAGTCCCCAGTAGACTCATCCACTGATGGGCCGAGCAAGATGAAAGGGCTGGAAACTTGTGGACCGTCTCAAGGCAGCTAGCGATTCTCTTGGCAGACGGAAAAGCCGGTAAAGTCTGAGAGTTGAGACTCATCCCCAAATACAGGATCTCTTGTGAGGGGGGGGCCAACTGGGACTTCTGAATGATAATGTCCAGTTCCTGAGTGAGGAGAAAAATCTTATTCAAGTCCCTCGTGCACTTTTCCCTCGAAGGGGATTAAAGAGGCCAGTCGTCTAGATATAAACTGATGTTTATGCCTATTAAATGAAGTCATTTTGCTAGAGGAGCGAGGACTTGAACACTTGAGGTGCCGTAGAGAGGCCGAAGCAAAGAGCCCGAAACTGGAAGATTTTGTCGTGGAAGATGAACCTTGGATACTTCCTGGAGTCCGGATGGATGGGGATGTGGAAGTATGCATCCTGCATATCCAAGGTTATCATTCAATCGCCCTGGTGAATGGATGAAAGGACTGACTGGTTCGTCTCCATCTTGAACTTCGTCTTCTGGACGAAGAGACTGAGGGCACTTACGTCGAGGATTGGTCTCCAACCTCCAATGATTTGGGGACCACAAACAGACAGTTGTAGAAGCCCTCTGAGTTGATGTCCTCGACTTCTATGGCTCTCTTCAGAAGGAGAGGAAACAATCTTCAAAAGGGCTAAATGTTTCTCCGAGCCTCGAGAAGGCTTTCAATAAGATGGGAGAAGTGGCTAAAAGGGGGGCTCTCCATGAATGGGATGGAGCAGCCCTCCTTCAGAACCTTGACAATCTACTGTTCTGCCTCTCTGGTACTCCACTTCTCTCAAAACTCAAGAAGTCTGGCTCCCACTTGCGCATGGAGGATTTCTTCCTCATTTCTTGGGTAAGGAGTTGGTTGCGCTCCTCTTTATAGTTCTGGCCAAAAAGCGGACATTGGAGCGGGTCCTAGACTGCGACTTCGCCTTATTCCCAAGAAAGGGATGTTGCTGGAGAGGTGAGACTGTCTTTGGAACAAACGCATATGAATCCTTGGGGCATTTGGAAGAATGAGCCAGAAGATCCTGAATAGGCTTCTTTTGGAGGTCCGACTTCTGGGTCCGAGTGACTCCTTTAGTGGTAAAGGAGCACCATAATTCTCTTTTCTTCAAAACCCCAGAGAGAGAAAAGAGCCGCAAGTTCAAGAGAGCCATCCCTGATGGCCTTGTCTGCACAAGAAAGGACTCCTTACCAGTCTGAGGCAAAATCTCCTACTGAATCATTGAAATCATCAATCTTCTTAGCTAGCGCTCCCACTGTCCAGTCCCAGAAACTGAAAACTTCAAACACCTTGAAGAGGTCCTTGACAAGGTGGTTTAGTTCTGCCGAAGAAAACGCCGTGTGTCGGGAAGAGTCGATGAGGCTGGAGAAGTCCCCTCGGGTGAGGCAGAAACTCCCACAGAAAGAGCTTCCCCGGTGGTGTAGGAAAGATACCTCTACGGACTAAGCGTGAGGGAGGAAAGGCGAAGGAAGCCTTACTTTTTTCCCTCTTAGCAGAAAGCCAACCTTCAATCTCCTGAGTGCCTTCCTAGAAGATGAGGAAAGCACCATTGTGGGAAGCCTAGATCTGTCACCTGGATGGCTCCTCATCAGGAAGGTCGAGGCAGGCAAGACTGGGGCAGTTGGTACAAAAAAGGTAGGAAAGCTCACCAGATATAAAGTGTAACTGGAAGTTCATTCCAGCAAGAGCACCATGGTTTGGTGCTATATGGGAAAGGCTGATAGGACTTCTGAAGTCCTGCCTAAAAAAGATCGTAGGCCAAACCTTGCTCAGTTTTGAGGAACTGACCTGTGTGCTGGTGGAGCTGAAAGGAATTATCAATGACACACCATTAGGTTACACACCCAGGGATTTGAATCAGCTAGAAATTTTAACCACTAACCATTTGATCCTTGGACGAAAGCTTAAGTCCTTCCCAAGAAAAGTAGTAAATTGGAAAGAGATCTCCGATGACCCTACCTATGGACAGAGAGACTTCACCGAGAAAAGATTCCTCTATGTATCCAAGTTGTGTGACGACTTGTGGAAGAGATGGGAGAGGGAGTATTTAACAATGTTAAGAGAGACCCATCGAGTAGGAATAGTGCATGGCTCTTGGCCCAGGATAGGGGAAGTTGTCCTCATTCAGGACAAGGGGCCAAGGAGCAAGTGAAAAGTTGGGCCAAGTGATCGAGTTACACATGGGGAGAGATAAGGTCCCAAGAGTGGCTACTCTAAGAACAGCACATAGCCAGCTTATGAGACCTGTAATTAAGTTATACCCCTTAGAGATGTGGCAGGAGATAAGGGAAACTAATCCTGCGACAGATGACATTCAGTCAAGCACCTGCCCTAGCAGGAGGACTGCTCAAACAGCTGCAGAAGCCAGAAAGGCACTGATAAGAACAGGACTATTGTAAATAATGTAAGCATAAGTTTTTCTTGCAGGGAGTATGTCGAAACTTCGACAAGACAGACTGTACTTTTCCGCAAGTTGTAGTTTAGTTTTATATATTCTCTTTAAATTTATGTCAAGTGGAAATGCGTATTATGTAGAAGAAGGATATTATGTTCTGTTGTGTTTGTATTTATTAATAAAGGGTGTTGTTTTAGCTGTTTCAATTGTAAGTATATGTGTAATAGTGCTTAACTACCAGTATTGGTTGTTTGTCCGGTGGTGAGTCAAAGGTTTGGTGTCGTCAGAGACGGCCGTGAAGTCAGTCTCTTCATAACCTTGAAACAGAGTGGATCGAGCTATTGGGGACTCAAGAATGCAGCCATAATTAGCAGTGCCTACAAATCCACTTAAGCATTCCTATTCATCCTAAAGTACATTTAGGGAAACTTCCTTTAGGAGATATGCATATCTAAATGGAAGGATAATTCCTTGCGGTGTGCTTTGGATGAGGGTCGTGAAATAGAGATTGTGCTCATGCCAATCTAACTACTGTACATCTAGCTAGGAACAACTAAATGCGCCAATATTAAGTTTATATTATTTTTTTAGTTAATATACACAATGCAATGTTGATATAATCATAGTTTGGATTAGCATAGGAACGAAGTAACCTGGGTGCCGTAGCATAGACTTCGGCTACGACTTGGGTCAGTATGTTTCAGATCATTTAGGCTATAAGATAACATTGACGATTTGAAATACTATACTTATTCTGAATGAGTCGGAATACCCGAGCTCTCTGGAACAGCTGTCGGGCACTCGAGATTCTGTGCCAGCGCCATAAAGCGTGAGTCAGGAGCGCTGCTAGAGAGAGGATTCATGGCGCTTCCTTCTACCTGGAGCCCAAGAAAAGTTTTCCATAAAAGAACGTTCAGGAGGGAAGACATTGTAATACCGAAGGGAAAAACGGACTGAGGATATATGCTGTCTGAAAATAGCTGTGAAGCGATGTCTCTTGACAACACTTGAGAGACTCCTATCTTTTTAGCCCCTGTGCCTGATGTCAGTCAAGAAAGTCCCTTACTTCAAAAGCTTGACAAGAACTTGAACCAGGAGGACTAATTCCATCTAAGCATCAGAGGGAGGGAAGGAAAAAAAAAACAGTTGTCTTGCTCCCTTAAAAAACCAAAGTCTGACTCCCAACTACTTGTAGAGGTGACAGCCTTCTTCAAAAAGCTTATAAATTTGTACACAAAAGTCTCTGTCTGCAAAGGACAGTGCTTTGAGACACTAACTGACGTCACAAAACGGAGCAATTCGGCCTGTCTGGAACTCTAGGCGAAGGTGGAACAGGCTGAAAAAGAGACAAAACCGCCTGAGAGCAGTTGTGTGGCACTCAAAGGAGGGAGTCAGACACTGAAGGGGGACGCCTGATGATCAGAGACTAGAGTCGGCCACTTGAAGACTGAAGCTAGGCATTCAATTGGAAATTGCGCTTAAAAAAGAACAACAGTTTGTTCTAGAAAAGACATGCACCGAGCTAAAGAGAGACTGGCATCAGCGACTAGTAGGCTGGCGCCAGACACATGAGAGCTGGTGCTGGAAGCTCTATATGAAGATGAGCTTTGGAGCTATAGGGTGCTCAGGCACTGTGTTCCGCTTGGCGCCAATACTGGAGTTCCACACATTCCTCTGGTCGGGGCTCCACTTACCCTGTAGCTACGTGGCGTTGTAGCCAGGAGTGTCTGCTACTTAAGCAGCAGCTTTGCAGTGAAGGAGAAGTCTGATGGCTAGCAAAGCATAATTGGAAGTTTTGCAGTAAAGGAGTTAACCAAAGGCTAGCAAACCTTCAAAAAGTACATCTCTTTGGACACCTTTCCAATGGCTGTTTGTTGACACCTGCAGACAGCAGGCTCAACTGAGGGGCACCTACCCGGGGCAAACCCCTCCGGGCTCTCATGGACTTCAGTATGCCTCCTCCCTGGTGCATGGGAGTCTGACTGGGACTGGGTTTAGGAGATCCGAGGGGCCAGACGGCTACCCCTTCACTACACATCCAGCAAGGTACCTTTCCAATGGCTGTCTGTCACCCCAACTACCTGTGTGTAAACCCCCCCGACCTCCCTTGGACTTCCAGTATACCTCCTCCTCCTCCTCCCTGGTGCATGGGAGTCTGACAGTGACCTTTGCCTAGGAGCATCAAGGGATGAGTAGCCACCTCCTCCACTGCACAATACTTCACCATAATTACAAGTTTAACAGTTAACCCAGACACAGGACTGGCAATGGCATGGGAAGGAAGTGAGGGAGCCAGGCGCAGGAGCAAGTAGGTAAAAAAAAAAAAAAAAAAAAAAAGCCAGAAGGACCAGCACTAGGAAAGAGTTGGCATCAGGATCTCAGTAAGTGGTGCCGAGTGCCTGATAACGCCCAGGCCCTGCAGTTGGCGCCAGGTGAGCTAGTAGCTTGGGAGCTGGCGAGCGCTCCTGGGTGCTCTTAGTATGAGTTAAAAAATATGGAACTCTTCATAATTCATGTCATCTTGTTTAGTATACAGTATGTACTGCCGAAGCAAGTACCAGAGCATGGTTCTTGGCTGTCGAGAACGTCTTCTTTTCCTAAAGCTCATCGTAATCAAAACATTAAGCACAATTCTCTCCTACTGCATTCCTACCCTTACACTTTTCAGGAAAGTGTAATAATATATGTACTGGCGAAGCAAGCAGAACACGGTTCTTGGCTTTCAAGAATATCTTCTTTTGCTAAAGCTCATTGTAATCAAAATATCAAGCAAAATTCTCTCCTACTGCATTTCTGCCCTTACACTTTTCAGGAAGGTGTAGTAATATGTTCAATTAATTTTATACAAACAAATGTTATGAAGTACACAGTATCATCATACAATCATATCTCAAATCCCAACCAACATAATTCAAGATTGCAGATGTGTATTCATTACAGAAAATATTGGATTGGTAGAGAACGCAAAATTTACATTATATTACACTAATCAGTAAACGAGGTAGCAAACGCAACATTAAAGTTTTTTACTCTACTCAGAAAAAGAAAAGTTAACCTTTACCGACATAGTTCGAAGTACACTGAGTACCGTCATACAGACATATCTCAAACCCTATCAAACATTGAGACTGTTATGTATTAAGTCTTGCGTATTATATAGCGCATGTTGAAGCTCTGTGGAAGCTAGGGTGCTATCTAATGACTGGTGCATTGTGGGTTGTTGTGGTTTGGGACTGGGGAAGCCCCGTCGAGTTGTAGCATGATTTAACAGCACCAGAACCATTAAAGCCAACGTTTAAGCCATCTGTATTCTTAACCCTCTACCTTGGGCAACCCGTAATAAAGACTTCAGATAATATATGTATTCACTACCAAAAAAGTTGGCCTCGTAGTGAACACAACATTACTTTATTCGGAAAAAGAAAGTTAACTTTACCGATAATAGTTGAACACTGAGTATCATATGATCATATAGACATGTCTCAAATCATCACAAACAATAATTGAGACTTGCAGATAAGTAATTCATTACCGTAAATATTGGTTTGGCAACGAATGCAATGTTTATGTTTATTATGTTAACCAGTAAAGGTGGTAGCGTGACGCTACTGGAGTTGAACCATTTGATTGCAAAATTGCTACTGTAGTGAAATATGATAAACTTGAATCACATCTTAACCCTTAAACGCCTATTGGACGTATCATACATCGACTAAAATTGTCTGTTGGGTGCCGAGTGGACGTACCGTACGTCGACTACAAAAAATTTCAACCTTCGGTCAACTTTGACTCGACCAAAATGGTCGAAAAACGCAATTGTAAGCTAAAACTCTTACATTCTAGTAATATTCAATCATGTACCTTCATTTTGCAACAAATTGGAAGTCTCTAGCACAATATTTCGATTTATGGTGAATTTTTGAAAAAAAATTTTTTCTTACGCACGGGCAGTAACTTAGCCGAAAATTTCATAAATTCTTTCATCATTTTGTCGTAATTTTTGCACTGTTCTATATTAGCCATTACATAAGTTTTATATATGAAAATGTGCGCAATTTCATGTACAATACAGCAAAATACAACCCATGGTTGTAGCTTTTATCAGTTTGGAAATATTTTCATATAAACCACTATAACTGCCAAAATTTCAACCTTCGGTCAACTTTGACTCGACCAAAATGGTCAAAAAATGCAATTTTAAGCTAAAACTCTTACGATCTAGTAATATTCAATCATTTACCTTCATTTTGCAACCAATTGGAAGTCTCTAGCACAATATTTCGATTTATGGTGAATTTCTGAAAAAAACTTTTTCCTTACGTCCGTGCCAGAAATTCTTTCGTCACGTTGTCGTAATGTTTGCAGTTTTATATTAGTCGTTACATAAAGTTTTATATATGGAAATGTGCGCAATTTCATGTAGAATACAACAGAAAATAACTCATGGTTGTAGCTTTTATCAGTTTTGAAATATTTTCATATAAATCACAATAACTGCCAAAATTTCAAGCTTCGGTCAACTTTAACTCGACTGAAATGGTCAAAAAATGCAATTATAAGCTAAAACTCTTACATTCTAGTAATATTTAATCATGTACCTTCATTTTGCAACAAACTGAAAGTCTCTAGCACAATATTTCGATTTATTGTGAATTTCTGAAAAAAAAAAAAAAAAAAAAATTTCCTTCCGTCTGCGCGGTAACTCGGCCGAACATCTCTGAAATTCTTTCGTCATGTTGTCGTAATGTTTGCATCGTTTTACATTAGTCGTTACATAAACTTTTATATATGAAAATGTGCGCAATTTCATGTAGAATACAACAGAAAATAGCTCATGATTGTAGTTTTTATCAGTTTTGAAATATTTTCACATAAATCAAGATAACTGCCAAAATTTCAACCTTCGGTCAACTTTAACTCGACCGAAATGGTCAAAAAATGCAATTGTAAGCTAAAACTCTTACATTCTAGTAATATTCAATAATTTAACTTCATTTTGCAATAAATTGGAAGTCTCTAGCACAATATTTCGATTTATGGTGAATTTTAAAAAACATTTTCCTTACGCTCTGCGCGGTAACTCGCCAAACATCTCGGAAATTCTTTCGTCTCGTTGTCGTAATATTTGCACCGCTTTATATTAGTCGTTACATAAAGTTTTATATATGAAAATGTGTGCAATTTCATGTACAATACAACAAAAAATAACTCATGGTTTTAGCTTTTATCGGTTTTGAAATATTTCCATATAAATCACGATAAATAGAAAAAATTCGACTTTCTGTCAACTTTTAACGCGCGATCGAAAATGGTCGAAAACTGCAATTGTAAGCTAAAACTCTTACAGTCTAGTAATATTCAATCAATTAGCTTCATTTTTCAACAAACGGGAAGTCTGTAGCACAATATTTCGATTTATGGTGAATTTTTTAAAAAAACATTTTTTTACGTCCGCTCGTTACGAATTCATGCATCATTTTGTGATAATATTTTCTCTGTGTTGCTTTGATCGTTTTAAAATTTGTTATATACCAAATTTATCAGAATTTAGTGTACAATACAACTAAAAAAAATTAACTCATTAGCTTTAACCGTTTTGCTTACAGCGCGATTTGTATACAATTATATACGAGTTTTTTTTTTTCGCTGTCATATATTCCAATATTTATATATGATGATATTTTTTTTCATTTCTGATGGTTGCATACTAAACTTCAGGCAATGACAAAAAAAAATGAGCCAAAAATGAACTCTTAATCTTAAAAACTAAGCGTGCTGTGATTTTTCGAAAGAAACTTTTTTTCCACTTCGGCGCTAAATCACCGAACGCCGCCGGCATACGGGAGACGTTTTTGTAAATAGGGCTTCGGCGTTAAAGGGTTAATAACAAAACAATAAAATACTGATCCTGAAAGCTGTAGGCTTGAACTGGTTTCCAACCGGCAAATTTAAGAACAAAGGTGCCATTGCCACACTGTGTTTACTTGAGCACGGCAGAAACAGGATGAGGTTGTCTGCTAAGTCGTTCCTGGTATTCCCATTAGTGGGCGGGACCAGTTGTCTGCACTGAACTTTGAAGCATTACCCATGAATTTTTTAATTTAAGCTGCCATGCAAGAGGAAACTATAGCTATGTAATTACTTGGTAAATTACTTATATAAAAATCTTCATTAATATATAATCATTACATATCTTACTTCAGTAGGGCATTTATGAAATTTTGTTCTGGTATCCATGAATGGTAAATTATATGAAGAGCATACCACTTTATAACAATTTAACAGCACTTACCAAAATAATTACTAGATTCTATTTCTGTGTTTGTTTGTAAATAAAGCTTAAAATCTGTTAACCAACTAACCAATCATTACTTAACTAACTTCCAACATCACTGAACTAACACTAACTGAAGCAAAATGAGTGAGCTTTCATAAAAAAAAAAAGTGGAAAAACACAAAAAGTGAGAATGTACAGTACCATTTTAATAACCAGCCAGAAAGAACTTATGGCCAGCTACGGTGGACATGTCAAAAATATATTGCCCATTCACTTCACCTCTACAATGAAATCATGAAGAAAGATGAGAGTAAGAAAAAAATAAAATTATACATGTAATATAGCTCATGGTGGGCAGTAGACTGTGGCAAGCATGTGAAGTGGAACCTTTCTTCTTTTAAATAGATGTAACTGGAATGTGTTTTACATAAAAGTAAGGTTGATTATGATTAACAGGTTTATTCAAGGCAATCCTGCAGGAAAATCCAAGTTCAGGGAATTGTTAGCTTTGAACAGCTATGTGCACACACTGCAAGTAAAGCAGTTACCTCCTGTAGACCTGCAGATTCAGGAGGCACATGTACAGTACTTGCAGTACTTCTGTCAGTGGTACAAAAGACTGCAGTGTCTGGATATTCCAAGGCCACAAATGTGGCTGCATATAAGAGAAGACTTGTTGTGGCAAACATAATGAACTTTTAACAAAAATTGAAAAACAAGAAACAGCTTTTAGCTTTTAAGACCTATCTACATCCTGCAAACTTGTATAACTCATTGCTTTGCCAATTTTTCACAAGAAATTTGCAATTTAAATAAACACCTTAAGTACACTCATACAGAATAAAAAATATATAAAATATTTATATACTAACCTGTATTAAACCATGACCTTGAGCAAAGATATCAACATCTAAGGTGAGAGCTGTATTCTCTATTGCTCGACGGACGGAATATGGAGAATATGGAATGCTTTTCTGTTTCAAAGCGGAAACAATCAAGCCAACACAACCTGCAGTGTGAGGGGATGCCATACTGAAAGAAAAAGGGAAAAAAATTTGAATGTAAGCAACCAACTTTTATACCTTATGCTTTAAACGTGTGCCATCATACTTCTCTCAAACAGTGAAAGTTAAACTAATCCAAACTAAAATCAATTGTGACAAGACTCATTTTCACCTTGTGCCATTCATTAACTGATTACTATGTAGAGTGAATCTTGGAACTGAAGTGATTGCACCACCTGGAGCACACACTGTTACCCCTCTTGCACCATCAGCTGTAGGCCCTCTTGAAGACCAAGTATATGGACACCCTACAGTAACATTTTGCATAATTAGTCCTTGATCAATAGGAGTCAAAGTACAATTATAATTAATATATTATTAATAAACCAATTATTTCAGCCCCGTACTACTCAGAAAAAAGAAGAAAATCAAGAAAAATCAAATATCCCCACAAAATTAGTCGGAAGATACTCTATTTAAATTTTAACCATTCCATATAAGACATGAATATTAGAAAGGCACTGAAGAATTTACTATCACAGCAAGAAAACTTTATTCCAACAATACCTAAAATTCAACTTTGTAATATTATCTGATATTTGAACAAAATTTATACTAAACATCCCATAATCGACCAGCAATTATCATGATACAGTACTGTACACAACCTCTTACCAGGAAGCTTTTCAATCATGGAGTATTCAGCTGTCATCATATCAGGAGATACATAAGCACCCACACCTATGATAGAATCATTTTGAAAATCAGGAGGTACGCCAACAGTAGCCAATGCAGGTCCATGGTTGCCAGCTGATGCTACCCAGATTACACCATACTTGTTTACAACCTCATGAGCTAGCTCTCCTAAGCGCCTAAACCAAACACAACAATAAATGTTATGAAACACTTTCAAATTAAATAACACTGACACATATGAAATAAAATAAAAATAGGTATTATGAAATTGTTTCTAATTCAATAATACATATAGAATACATTGAAAACCAAAGGAAAAATACATACTGTAAAACAAACTACAGGTCTCTTACTAAAATAATATAAAAGTATTTATCATTTATATCATTCTAGCTACAATTGAAATCTCTACTTGGTTAATGAATTTACACTGGATAAAAACTGTACCACACTAGTCAGATGGCAAAAAACCACAGGGTCAAATTCACTATCACCAAAACTATGGAGTTACAAAAATTAGACAGCATTAAAATACATAAAATGCCTAACCCAACGTACCCAGAACTACACCAATGTGCATGTTCACCGTAGCTCATATTGATAACATCTACTTTATAATATGGATTTTCCATAACTCGTATCATTGCTCTTGCTAACGCTGTCCCTGTTTCCATACTGCTAATCCGGTTATCTCCTGGAATGATAATAAAATGTTTACGACACCAATCCAAATGAATTACTTGGATAAAAATTCTTAAACTATGAAGTATTAGCGCTGTTTTGCAAAACACTTTTATGCACAAAATTCTGTTAAAAATTAGAAAAAATTTATCATACCTATAGTGATTGAAACTATCTGCGCTCCTGGTGCAATTCCATTTCTCTCAGGATTATCAGGAAAATTGGCCGATGCAATTGATGCTACATGAGTACCATGGCTAGCTGCAAAATTAACATGGTGACTACAAGATTTATCATTATTCAGACAACAGTAACTACAAGATATGCTTGCTTTACATAAAAATCCACAATGCACTGAGCACTACTTACTAAATAAAGTATCAGAACTATTCTTACCATTAAGAAGCTAACAAAATAATTGGTAGTCATTGTCCACTTATAAAATGTCCTAACAAGATTACCTTTTTTTTTCAAAGACTAGTCTCTTAGTTTACCAGACTGCTGATTACAGCATACAGTTATTTTATCAGTACAGTCTGACTTCTCAAAACCAGTACCCTTTATACCAGGCTACCAATGGACCACAAAAAAATCCCAGATGACAGAAAAAAAAACCCTATGTAAACAAAGTCTTGCCAGCTCATTCCACATACAAATTGCTGTGTTATCAAAAGTAGAACAACACTTATGAATAATCACTGTCATTCGTTAGGTTTAGTTCCTTATGAAAATTATGGCCTGCTCCATAAGCATCTCACCGGAAATGCTTACACCTTTAGTCTGGGAGCTAGCAGAGATTTTTATTACATCTCATATACAAGAGGTTTGAAAGCTTAACCTTATGTTCAGTCAACATAAAATCTAGGAATGATGAGTCTTAAGTTTTGGAATTCTTGTGTTAGAAGAGGGGGGGGGTGGCTAGTCAAAGTACCCCTCGAAATCAGTTTAAATTATGTTTTGACGTAAATCAATCAAACTAATGAAAAAGAGTTCTTTTAGTGACAGTCATGACAGATCTGCATTTCGTAAGTTGCAACTCTCCTGCAAAGAGGGTTCAAGACTGCCCCAAAGGTGGGACCACATCACATTTAAATAACATTATGCATACATCAGTGAAACTGTGGAAATATCCTCTAGACCCTTCTGATGCACAAATTGTCAGTCTTAAGTGTTCAAGCTGCTGCTAAGTACATTTAAAATGGACTAGAAGAGGTACTACCTATGATATCAATATTCTTACAAGCTCATTGAATCTGGCATATTTCAGTGTACAATTCTGTTTCAAAACTGCTACAGTAGATCTGAGAACCATTTTTCAGTTCGAAATCATTAAACTGTAGTAGTCTATGCAAAAACAGATTTAAAAAGCTAATCTACTTTTTAATGAAAAGGTTGACACAGATATTGCTATTCAATCCACTTATTAATGAAAAGGTTGACACACATATTGCTATCCATGTTTGTTTTTAAGTCACTTGTAAAATAAAGTCTGATTCTTTTCGTATGCTCTAAATATTTACTGTAATACCTTTGTAATCATTGTTTTGCTTACTGTATTGACTCAATAATCCTTGTTTTTTCTATTTTGTTTTAAAGTTAGCTTTGGAAGTTACCAGAATCTTTATGTATACGGTTCTTCACTCTCCTTAGATACGTATAGCATAAGTAACTCTTTGCTCTCGGGTACTGCTGAGCTTTCCTTTTTTTTCATACAGTATATACATATTTTTTTTGGTATCATGGATTGTAAAGCATAGGCTCAACTCATCATACACACTTGCCATACTTAATTCTTATGACTTATGTCCTATTTCATTCAACTTGTGCTCACATATCATATCCTTTTGCATGTTGTTGAATCAGTTTTTGTATATAATCTGTGAATATTTTTGGTGTTGGTAAATTAATAAATTCAAATTCAGATTCCTTGATTTTTTCCATTTCTTATATTGACGGTCTGTCCTTAGTGATCTTTTATATTTTGGCAATAAAATGAGAAATACCCTACACAGTAAAGGTCTAGGCCACTACTATGCCAAATCGTTACAAGGTTATCATGTCTTTTGATTCTAATCCTTTTTGAGATAAGGACAAGGATTCTTCATTAAGCAGTATTATAAATAGTTAGAACATATGCAAAAGCTAATTATAATTGTTTTTATAAGTTTTACCTATTGTATATCAATAACTCAGTTTCATAATGCATTGTGACTCTTCATGTACGCTTTTAGTTTTATAAGCTGTTTGATATGATGATATATATTGTATCTACAGTCTATCAAAAAGGCAGTTTATAATAAGATATAATTTTTTTGTCATAAAAATTTTTCTCACTATAAAGTAATTGGCCATCTTTATATATGAAGGTAACTTTTTGTTAAACATACCTTTATAGACATGTTTTGAGTATACGTAAATTTGTAAGAATTTTTTTTTATTTCAGGGACAGACTGCAGTCATCTTACAAGTTTAACAGAAAAACTTCAGTAACCAGGATCTGTATCCTACATATTGGTGGGAAGTCTGCAGAGAAAAAGCAACATTCTGATGTATTGCCTTTTGATGTTAATAATTGGAGTGTTGTGCAAGCTGCAGCTGATAAAAGATGTGCTAAACCCCAGTTTGCAAGATCAGTCTACTATGATTTGGTCGGCCAGTTACCTCAAAATCCTAGTGAAAATGATGGGTATCATGTGCTCTGCTACAGGAAATTTACAGCCATTTCATCCAAAGAAGGCACTGTAGGGGAGACATTGCCAAATATAAGTGAGATAAGAGTTTCTCATGAAAGTTCATATTCCCTGTAACTTGTATGAATATTCCTTAAAGAAACTGAATTTTTATATGAATGAGCACCAATGTCATTGTTTGTTTGTGCTTTTGGTACTCTACTGGCTGCAAGTAAAAATGCACTTTTACAAGTGATGATGATATCTAACTTCTTTAGCAACCAGGTCCAAGCCAGCAACCTTGGTAAGGATAGCTTTGTCTTGAAGAAGTTCAGCAGGTTCTTGAATCCTTTGTTCTGTTTCCATGCTTTTACATGATACAGTGAATTCGGCAGTACTGGCCTTTGTTTCAGCAGAGACAAGTTGCAGGAAATATTCCAGATGATGAAGGCTTATCAAGAGCAGTTTCTGAAGATGAAATTTCATGAGACTCTCTTATCTCACATTTGGCAATGTCTCCCCTACAGTTTCCAGCCTGAGAAGAACCCTAAAAGGTGTTCAGAGGTCTGGTTAAACAAATCATTTATAACCAACTCACTCCCCTACAGTGCCTTCTTTGGATGAAATGGCTGTAAATTTCCTGTAGTAGGGCACATGATACCCATCACTTTCACTAGGACTGTGAGGTAACTGACTGACCAAATCATAGTGATTTTGCAGACTGGGGTTTAAGTACGTCTTCTATCTGCTGCAGCTTGCACAACACTCCAGTTATTAACATCAAAAGGCAATACTGTACATCAGAACATTGCTTTCTCTGTAGACTTTCCACCAATATGTCGGATATACAGATCCTGGTTACTGAAGTTTTTCTGTTAAACTTGTGAGATGTCTGCAGTCTGTCCCTGAAATTAAAAAAATCTAAAAAATTACCTTCATATAAAAAGATGGACAGTTACTTTATAGTGAGAAAAATTTATGACAAAAAACTGTATCTATTATTATAAACTGCCTTTTTGATATACTGTAGATACCATATATATCATCATACCAAACAGCTTATAAAACTATAAGCCTACATGAAGAGCCACAATGCATTTCGAAATAAGTAAAACTTATAAAAACAATTATAATTAATTCTTGTGTATGTTCTAGCAATGTGCAGGATATGAGATTCCTGCAACATAACATACTATTTATAATACTGCTTAATGAAGAATCGTTGTCCTTATCTCAAAAGGGATTTAGAATCAAAAGACATGATAACCTTGTAACGATTTGGCATATCAGTGGCCTAGACCTTTACTGTCTATGGTATTTAGCCTTTTCAACTCTTTTTATTGCCCAATTATAAAAGACCAGTAAAGATAGACCATCAACATAAGAAATGGAAAAAGTCATGGTATCTGAACTTAAATTTATTAATTTACCAACACCAAAAAACAAGGGTTATTGAGTCAACAATACAGTAAGCAAAGCAAGGATTACAAAGTTATTACAAGAAATATTTAGAGCATACGAAAAGAATCAGACTTTATTTTACAAGAAGCTTAAAAACAAACATGGATAGCAATAACACTGACAACTTTTTCATTAATAAGTAGATTACCTTTTTAAATCTGTTTTATGCATAGACTACTACAGTTTAATGATTTCGAACTGAAAAATGGTTCTCAGATCTACTGTAGCAGTTTTGAAAGAGAATTGTACACAGAAATATGCCAGATTCAATAAGCAGGTAAGAATATTGATATCATAGGTAGCACCTCTTCTGGCCTGTTTTAAATGTACTTAGCAGCAGCTTGAACACTTAAGACTGACAATTTCTGCATCAGAAGGGTCTAGAGGACATTTCCACAAAGTTTCATTGATGTACGCATAATGTTATTTAAACGTGATGTGGTCCCACCTTTGGGGTAGTCTTAACCCCTCTTTGCAGGAGAGTTGCAACTTACGAAATGCATATCTGCAATGACTGTCACTAAATGAACTCTTTTTCATTAGTTTGATTGATGTACGTCAAAATGTAATTTAAACTGATTTCAAGGGGAACCTTGACTGGCCCAGCCCCCATCTAACTCAGCACTTCCAAAACTTGAGACTCGTCATTCCCAGATTTTATGTTCGGACTACTTCGCTACATCGGAGCTTAAACCACTTTATAAGCGCACTGTTGAATACCCAGGGTAGGTTGTTACACCGACAGATATCAAAAGTCAAATAATACAATTGTATTAAGAATAATCATAATTTTAATAACAACATGAAAGTTTTACATACTTTATGCAATTACATTTCATGCATTATTGTCATATTATTGTATTATAATTTATGAACATAATGATCAGGTGCAATTTACATTCTGATAATGTTTGCATTCTTAAAATCATTAGCTGACAGAGTTTTACGAACGTCATCACAGCCATCAGTTACTAAATGAAGCGCATTTTGGAGATTTTTTTTTTTTATAAATTCATTTAAAAATGCAATTTACTTCATTTATAAATGAAGTAAATTAAATGAAGTAAAGGTGTGATTTCACCAATATCGGATGTTGCTTTTGCCTCTTCCAAAACGTTTTGTGGCCTGCACATTATTCGTTTCTTCAGCCACAGCTGCAACCATAATTTTAGTGGTATACTTTCATAACATTTTCCTCTCCACTGGATGAAAGCTGAATAAAGATTTATTTATTTCTATTTATGGAAGTCACCACTGAAAATTTTTAGCAAGTCAACAAATGAAACGTAACCATTAATATATGTGTTATTTGCAGTAACTGACATCTGCAAATGGCTGTTTCTCAATTTGATTGTTTAAATGAGTGTTTTGCACACAGTAGTAAGTGGCTGTTAATTACAAGAAATAGTGATGAATTCTTAGACAAGTTACAAGTTTGGTAAGTCTGATTTAATGTATGAAGATTTGCATTTAACCTAACGAGTTTTGGTTTCTAGGCCTATTTAAAGGCGCAATTCCACCGAGGGAACACAGGCAACATGCAGCATGCAACTTGACTGGCTTTCAACAAGTATGCTGAATGCGGCTTTCAACCAGGAGACATGTTGACTGCGACATGCAACACCGTTGTTTGTAGCATGCTACATGCTATGTTCGAATGCCACAAAACCTTTTCCATCAATTTAACAAAAACTAAGCCAGTTGTCAACACGATATATTGGTATTTATTAATTTTTTATTTCCCTCTCCAAGGCTTGATCCCGTGCCAAAGGTAAATTTCAAAGTATTTCAGTCCATGGGCCATGTCCTGAAATGACTGAAGTGTCCGAATTTAATTAAGGTCATGATGTGAACCTCCTGACTCTGACAACCCAAAGAAGAAGGCCCTACAGGACCTCGTTGGAAAAATAATAATAATAATAATAATAATAATACAGTAATAATAATAATAATAATAATAATAATAATAATAATAATAATATGGCTACATTTTGCAAATTGATTTTATACTGAGTTTTCTCAATTCTTCTAATAATAATTCCCTTTCCCTGCACATCAATATTTAGTCAATAACTGGCCAATGTCCATATTTCGATAGATAAAACAGCGTATTTCTTACAGCAGAAATTCTTTATTTAAACCATTTTAGTAGGTTACTCAAACCTGGGAGGTAAATCTGTAGATTTTCCAGATAGTATTTTCCGTGGTATTTCGTCTTTTTTCTTTTTCTGATGTCCATAAGATGACCAACGTGCTGGTTGAAACATGTCAACAGAAAGAGTATCAGAAATACCAAATCGACGTCAGAAAAAGAAAAATGAAGAAATAGCACTAAAAATACCACCAGGAAAATCTATGGATTTATATCCCAGGTTTGAGTAACCTGCTGAAATGGTTTAACCCTTGGTGGACAGACTGAGCTTTAGTGTGAAGTAAAACATGTTTGTGGAGGTGGATGGATTGAGCTTCAGTGTAAAGCAGAATTACGCACCGTTATGGTAATAATGATTCGAAACAAAGGTGCCATTACTTCTATATGAGAGCTAGGCCAGTATCAGTAATGCTTGTGACTTCAAGGGGAAAGGTACTGCATCTCTCTCTCTCTCTCACACGAGTCTTTTTGTAAATTTGCTTGTAAATATACGAAGGGGTTGCTGTTGTTTTTTGTTTTTGTCTTTTACGATAGTATGTAAGTTGTAAATGTAATTTTACAAAGAAAATTGCAAAGAAATATTAGAAAAAGCATGTAAAAGTAAAAAAAAGTTACTAAATCTTCCTTCTCGTAAACTTACATGAATATTTTACAACAAATATGCAAAAAATTTGTTACTGCTTTTATTTCTTAACTGTTTTACAAAATCCAAAAAACTTATTTATTATAAAAAACATATATAAGTTGGTAAAATTTACGATTGTCTTGTAAATGCGGTCCCACAAGGGGTTGTAAATAGTCATTTTCAACTTCTCGTGGAAGGTAGGGAAAATTTTTTAGTTTTTTTTTATTTATACAGTGTGAATGTACATGTCATTCTCTTTTCATTGATGTGATTTTTTTTTATTTTGCCACCTCAAAGTTTCCCCAGTCTGGGGTGCTGCACATTGATAAATTATGCCATCCCTTAAGGGTTAAACAGAGAATATCTGCTGTAAAAAATAAGCTGTTTTATCCAACGAAATATGAACGTTGGCCAATTACTGACTAATATTGATGTGCAGGAAAAGCAAATTATTAAAATTGAGAAAACTCAGTATAAAATCAATTTGCAAAATGCATCCACTTATTTCAACAAAGATAGAGTCTTCTTCCTTCTATAATAATAATAATAATAATAAACAATAATAATAATATATGATAATAATATAATAATAAAAATAATACCTGTAATAATAATAATAATAATAATAATAATGAGATTACATGACTGAAGACCATACGTAACTGACAATACAAATCTATAATACCCTGAAGAGAGAGAGAGAGAGAGAGAGAGAGAGAGAGAGAGAGAGAGAGAGAGAGAGAGAGAGAGAGAGAGAGAGAGAGAGAGAGAGAGAGAGAGATGACCCATGGCAATATCTGACTGATAATATTATTGGTTGCTTGGGGTTCAACTTTAGATGAATGGCCAGGCCTTGGGTTGTTCACATCCATGAGGAATACCAGCAAGTCATAGGCAAACCATTTATTTATCTTAATGGAAGGTTATCCAGATTTCTTGATCTTCTTTTTCACTATAGTCATGTCACAGTTAAATTTCTCTGCTAATCCCCGCAGTACATCTAGTTTAGTATGGTTATTCTTGTACTCTGTCAAGTGCATATCCCATAGAACAGCAAGTTTTCTGTATTCTATAAATTCTACAGTTTTTTCTTGCAACCAATTCATCTTGTTACTTTCAACATAAAATCCTTCCTGCACCTGATGGGAAGGCGTTCAACACTACCTGTAGGCAACAAGTTAAATCCTGTCGCATGTGTCGGGTTATACAGCAAGATGTTGCCACCTGTAGCATGCCACACAGTCGCATGCTACATTGCCTTCTGTTGAACTGGTGGAAACACACTTGGCATATGTGAAAATGCAGCATGCCACATTGCCAAAATGTTGCCTCAGTGGAATCGCGCCTTAACAGTTAACCCATGAGGGACGACCCATCCATATAATGAATGCATTTATTGCTATCAACTTGTGTCTATATTGTGGATGTATTTTTCCCTCCTTCCTCCCTCAGATGTATGGCTTTAGCTCCACCTTCTATCGACGTCACAGGGTACTGTAGCCAATCAATGATCATTTAGAAAGCAAAGTTGCCCGAAATTTTATAATTTGAGGTTATAGGAGTGTTATAAGCATGCGCGGTCGGTTGGAAGTGGGGGTGGGAGGCGTCTGGCTTATCTATCTAGTTTTTTGTTCTCTGGCACCTTGATAAAAGTTAACTTTCTTTTTATGCAAAAATAAGTGTTTGTTTTATAATGGCTGATATTGATTATCATAGTGATTCAGAAACAAGTGTTGATGACTTGGAGAGCCATGGTGAGTATGATAGTGATGATTATATCAGTGACAGTGACCTTTATGATGACGATCTTGACACTGAACATGTTGCTTCATCCTGGTAAGTGTTTATCTGCCTGAAGGCATTGATTGTGGGAGTGATTTTGTTTTTACCCAAAGAAATGTAGGTCCTTTAGGGATTCCTAACTGTAATGCAAAGCCTACTGAATACTTTCCTTTATTTGTAACTGATGACATTATAGACATTCTAGTTCGTGAAACCAACAAATATGCTGATAGATTTTTAGCTAGTAAGGAAGAGTGGGTGAGAGACCATCCACGAAGCGAATACATAAGATGGAAACCAGCCACTTGTGAAAGAATTAAAAGTTTTTAGGTCTTAGTTTGCTCATGGGATTGATAAGAGTGCAGGATATCAAGGATTTCTGGAGTACTTTTCGTTCAACTCGAATTCCTTTTTTTGGAGAAACCATGCCACGAGATGAATATTTTTTTATTAGCCGCTTTCTTCATATGAATGATAATACCTTGAACAAGCCCAGAGGTGACCCACAGTATGACCCCTGGTTTCAAGTACACCCTCTTTTTAGATTCCTGTAATAAATTATTGAAGGAACATTACAATCTTCAGCAGACTATTTCCCTTGATGAAGCACGATTGGTATGCGTAACAGGTGTGCATTCATACAATATATGCCCAATAAATGGCACTGTAGGTATGGGATAAAATAGTCTGAACTCTGTGAAGCTTCCACTGGATATATTTATCACACTGATTTATATTCAGGACGTGATTTTTACGCTAATGGAAGTCCGCAAGGCTTTACTCTTACAGTAGTAATGAACATAATGAGAAAAGCAAGCTTCTCAATAAAGGTTACCACCTAATTACTGACAACTTTTATACAAAGATTCCTCTGGCAGAAGCCCTACTAATACAAAAGACATCACTCACAGGAACAGTAAAGATTAAATCTAGATTTTTGCCTCAAATTTTGGTGAAGCAGAAGCTCAGCACAGGTGATACTGTCTACATGAGAAAAGGAAAGTTGCTTATCTGTGGTTTCAAAGAAAAAGCAACTCATAAGCCAGTTTACCTTTTGAAAACATATGCTCATGCTGAAAATGTCACATTACAGACAAGACATGGAGAAAAAGTCAAGCCTAAAGTCATAGATGGCTATAATGTTGGCGTGGGGTGTTGACCTTTGCACAGAGGTCAACCAGGAGATATTGGAAGAAAATTTATAGTAATCTTATAGATATTCCAGTTCTAAATGCTTATATTATTTATCAGCAAAATACTGATAAGCCATCCAAGCGAGATGATTTCCTTCATGACATTATTGAAAGTCTGTCAATCATGGATGCTGCATCTTACCCTATCATTCCACAGTCGCCAGGTAGCCAACTTTCTAATTCACCAGGTCATAACCCTATTCCAGTCAGTTCACCTGGTTAAAGCCATGTATATGCCAGGTTAGATGGTTGCAAGCAAAGATTGTGTGTTGTTTGTTCCAAGCATTCTAAGCACTGGTGTCCTGGATGCAATGCTGGCCAAAGCTGCAACATTACTTCAGGGTGAAAGGTCGTCCTAAGAGGATACATGAGGATGATGATGACCATGAAGAGTCAATAAATTCAATGCTCTAAACTACATGTGAAGAGGCCTCCATTCTTGAGGTGGTGAGTATTCAGAATTATATACTCCAGGTTACTTATGTACGTAATAACTATGAATACAATAATGTTGTGAATTCAGCAAGGTTACTTTTGTCACTCACACCAACACACACACACTTTATATATATATATATATATATATATATATATATATATATATATATATATATATATATATATATATATATATATATATATATATATATATATATATACACAGGTATTCCACTACTTACGATGGGGTTAGGTTCCAAAAAACCCATCGTTTGTTGAAAAAATCGTAACTCGAATATGGCCTAGCCTACACTAGGGTAATCAGTACCATCTAGACATATATGGTAGCCTAGCCTACACTACACAGTATACTTTATACATATAAGGTATAGTAGTTATTAGTGTCAGCTAATTCTGCAGGTTCAGTGCAGAATGACAAGATAAGTCAGTATAAAGAGAAATTGAATAACAAAAAAGGCCTAGCCTGCACTTTCGTATATCATATATGGTAGCCTAGCCTACTTTATACTGTATTCTATTTTCACATAATAACACCGTATTATTCAAACATCAAAATAATGAAAGTGCATGTTTTCCATGGATCTTTTAAAAAGTTATGCTTTACTACACTGTATTCAATTGTAAATATTCTTATATTGCTTTTGCATTATAAATTCCGATCATAGCGATCAAATGTTTTGGTTTGGGAATCGATCACGCGGTCTATTTCGCCGCATTTAACTCGGTTCAGAGGGCATTTCTTGCTTCTAGTTAGCGTAAATGAATCTCTAGATACTTTTGTTATAAGGGACACATATATTTTTCGTTATATGAAGTGTTTAGCGGCTGGCCGTTTGGGGGCATGTTTGTTTTGTGTAAAAAAAAAAATCAAGATTCCGTTCGCTATTTTCTCTCGATTTCATCATCATAATACGAGCTTTTCGTATTTATCTTTTATCGGCGTGAAAACAGCAGTAATATGTGTTTTGATTAAAATAATTTCCAATTTTATTTGCGGTCGAGTCTCATCCGTGTTGCCAATGCACGATAATTTATAGTCATTAGTAGCTTGAACATTCTTTTCTCAGCTTCAACTACAACTTGCAGCTTAAATTTACTGTAGCAGTATATTTCCTTGCCAATCTTTTCTCCAAAGAGATAAGGGTATAGTGTAAAAATATATCAGTACTTAACGTCATTTTTAACATAACTACAGTAATTGTTTAACCATACGATGGTTGAAATACAAGCAAAACAGTTGTTATCCGATTCAATTATTAGCAAAACAACAGTTTCTCGTTTGGTTGTTTATGGCTGTAGGCATTTTCGCAAGAGTATACGATTACTAACAATACTTTTATAATTTTCTTCTTTTTTTAACTAGAAGATGGAATAACCAGATGGAGAAAAAGTTGGTCTATTGTAAGTTGGTCTCTCTTGCTGCCTGATTGTACGGCAACTGTACGCTGTTGCCTGTGCCCACTCGAAATTCTTAAAATATTTTCTAAATATTGTCATACTGGTAATAATTGCTAACTCCATCGCAAACTCAAATTATCGTAAAACGAATTATCGTTACTTGTGTACTACCTGTATTTACAAACGCACAAAAATTGCAAACAAACGCCGACCTATTTTAACTTCCGACACAACAAGAGCAAGTGAGGTCGGCTCATTGAATTAATGTACCTATTCCAACCTCTTGGGCCAACGTATCGTACACCGTACGCTGCCTGATTGTACGTTGTTGCCTGCGCCAGTCGCCCTTGAAATTTAAAAATACATATTTTCAATATATTGTTGTATCGATATTAATTGCTAACCCCATCGTAAAAGCGAATTATCGTAAGTCGAATTATCGTAACTCGAGCACTACCAGTATATATATGAATCCTATATTGTTGCATATTCAGAGAGGCTACTTAGGTGAACTTACTTGATAATTATGAATGCTGTAATGTTGCAAATTCAGCATTACAGTAAACCCCTTGTATTTGCGGGGGATGGGTACTGCACCCCCACCCCCTGCGAATAGCTAAAATCTGCGAATACTTAAAACCCCTCTAAAAACACTTAGAGCTGCCTATTTTGATAGTTTAAACACAAGAAAAACACTCTAAAAATGCTTATACCTGAGTATTTTAATAGTTTCATCATAAAAAATGCATTTAGTCATGAAAATGATATGAAAATACAGTAATTAGTGAATATTTCTCAGTGAAAAATACAGCGAATGGGCAAATTTTCTGCGAATAATGGGTAGATATGTTCCACAGAGAACTCTGTGAATATGTGAGTCCGCCAATCATGAGAAAGCGAATAAGGGGGTTTACTGTACTATATGGTGAAAAAGTGTCACTTGATATGTTGATACGCAATTTTTTTACCATGCTATTACTGGACAGAATATTGCTTTCTTTTTTTTAGGACTTTTTAAAAACTGTATTCTTTAGAAAATTAACACTAATAACAGAAATAGGAACAAGTTTTGTAATAATCCAGCTTCAAAGCAATTTTTTTTTTTTGTAATTGCAATTTCTAGAGGATTTTCTTTTGATATCCAAACTAATTAACAATACAGTATATACAAAAATAAATAGCATATTAAAAATGTTCATCTTCTTGCAGTTTCAATGATACCAAATACTTATACATTCAAGTGAAAAATAATGTTTTTAGTTTTTTTATAAATATCAATACACAGCCATTGTCCTTTGACAGTGCTGGCCATTGTCTGTCATGGGTTAAAAGCTAACTCAGATATAATATGCATTATCAATGTTATCTATCAAAACCGAGACAGGCATAGAAAGCCTACCCTAGTGTAATCTACTGAAAATACATCTCGCACTACACACAATGTATATGATAAAATCATGTTTTTGGACGAAATTTTGATGACTGCATGATACTAGATCGGATGATACACAAGTATACAGTATACACAAATTACAGTTCTTTTGTATGCCGTATATTTTTGAGTTCCACAGAATGTTTTTGTTGGGCATAAACTATGCTTGTGTCTTTACAGGGCAAGCTTCAGTTCTCAAATCCGAAAAAACCAAAAAACTGAAACGTGGTGTGGTGCCTCCCTCGTAGCCACTCAAGAACTAATGGTGGTTGATTAAAAAGAAGTCCCAGATCATGGGAGTTGCCGAACCACAGAGTGCCAGATTTAAGGGTTTGCGGTCATTTCTTCGAAAACAGATCTTCGAAATCAAAAACTTCGAAGTACAATAACTTCGAATAGCATAATCTTCGTAGTAAACTACTTCGACATGCCACTTCCTTCAAATCACCAATTTCACGCTAATGTGCGAAAACAGACTAACGTTTGCTTTCTCTTTAGTTCAATATATTTTTCGCAGTGGAGGCACCCTTTAAGGAGATGGCTGAATTTGTAAAAAGTTCAAAAGGAAAGCCAATGCTCCTGTTATACGGATATTTGTTTGTTAAAGACAAAAGTGTAGAGAATAAAACGTACTGGAAGTGTAAGGATTTTGAAAACAAATGTAAGAGCCGTACGATAACGATTGAAAATGAAGTGAAAAAGGAACCCAAACAACATAATCATGCCGGTGATCCAGAAAGTGTTGAAGTTTTCAAATTTATGGAGGATGTAAAGGATAAAGCAAAAAACAGTCGGGAAGCACCACACGTAATAATTTCGGATGTAGCATCACAAGTTTCGCAAGCAGCAGCAGTTGCATTACCTACCACAAGTGCGGCGTGTTAGGCAGAAAGAGGATATCGAATTAGTTATGCCTTTGATTAGGAGGGATTTGGTTTTTACGGATGACCAAACAAAAACCAATAATGGTGACCCATTCCTAATGTTTGATTCTGGTGCCTCAGACGACAGAATTCTAATTTTTTCAACTGCACGCAATTTGCAAGTTCTGTCTACCTACCGCCATTTATATGCTGACGGGACATTTAAAACGGTGCCATCTATTTTCGAACAACTGTATACTGTTCATGGTGTCAAAAATGGACTTACAATTCCACTCATCTATGCATTGCTGCCGAATAAAAGAGAACAAACTTACATCGAAGTGTGGAAAGAAATTAAAGTACTTGCTCCTAACTTGGCCATCGATTCAATTTTGATTTATTTTGAACCTGGGATGATAAATGCGATCAACTCAGAATTTCCAAAGATTGCTAACTATGGCTGTTTCTTTCATTTTTGTCAATGTATATATAAGAAACTTTGTGCGTGTGGACTAAAATCGCTTTATGACACTGATGCCGAATTTGCTTTAAATATACGTATGCTCTCAGCGCTTCCCTTTTTGCCACCAAACAGAGTTGTTGAAGGTTTCAATTTGCTTATCGATGAAAATATCATTCCTGGCGAAGCAGATAGTGTTCTCGATTACTTCGAAGACAATTGGATTGGGCGTCCTGACAGAAGGGGAAGACGTCGAGCTCCCAAGTATAATGTTGATATGTGGTCATGCTTCGAGAGAGTGGAAAAAGATTTACCCAAAACGAATAATTCAGTCGAGGGCTGGCATAGAGGATTCTTACAGCAAGTTTCTTCTTATCATCCAACTATATGGAAATTCTTAAGTGCACTTAAAAGGGAACAATCTTTAAATGAAGTAAACCTAGAACGCATAAATAGCGGTTTTGAGTTCCAGAAGATTTCGAAGAAATACAAAGCCAGTACAGACCGTCTCAAGAACCTTGTCTCCTCTTTTGACGATTCAACTGACATAATAGACTATCTACGTGGAATTTCCCACAACCTCAAGTTCTAAACAATGATTCATGTTTATATAACTTCTGATAGAAATTGTCCTGACAATTGTTTTTTAATTATTTTGTTTTAATAAAAATTTTAATGCAAGTGTTTTTGATTATCCTTCAAAAAATAAAAAAATAAAAAAACATTACATTCTTTGTTTCCTATTTTTTGGGATACCTGGACCCTGTGTCGCTAAGCAAACCTACTTGGGTAGTTGAGTGTAGGTTAGGGTTTTCCTCTTTATTCTGCCTTCTACTCCTTTTAAATGGGATTGAGAGAGACAGAAGTGACAAATTGGTGATTTGAAGAAAGTGGCATGTCGAAGTAGTTTACTACGAAGATTATGCTATTCGAAGTTATTGTACTTCAAAGTTTTTGATTTCGAAGATCTGTTTTCGAAGACCTGTTTTCGAAGATCTGTTTTCGAAGAAATGACCGGATACCAGATTTAAGAGGTTGGACTGTATTATCTATTAACACACATCTTTACCAAATATATATTATTTCTAAGAGATATGAAATGCCTTCCTTGGACAGTGGTTTACTGACTTACCAGACATAAATTTAGTATTAACCACATAAGCAATCTTGATACATTTTCAGCCATGTGTGCCATACTATACCCCGCTAGAAACTTTAATCTCAATGCACGAACCATCTTGACTGCCTGTATAAGTGGAACCTTTAAAAAAATTTGGAAAGATTTTATTGATCCTCCACCACGCAGCAACACAGGAAATGCAACCAAACTTATCCAATACTCTGAGGCTGATTTACTTACTGCTCAGATGCAGTAGTCCATGCACTCAAAATTCTAATGTCTACAGGTTCTACAGTTCCAATCATCAAAAAATGATGCCTGAATTATTTATTTATGGGTAGGTGGAAAACAGGAAAATCTGGATAACAGCATGGCCAAGAAGTAAAGAATGCGTTCGTTTCACTTTTGATCCAAAACATTTAAATCTTTAACAATTATGAATCTTGGCAATTTTTTATTTTAGACTGATATTTAATGAGAATTAGGTTTGGATGTAAAAGTTTGCTTAAAAACTCTTTTGGAATTTTGCACTATCACTATAGTAGAAGATGAAAATCACAAGGCTATGATGGAATCACTGCAGAAATTATATTTCATCCATAATGCCACCTAGCACACTAACTATAATGTTTTGCAAAATATGGAAAGAGGAAACAAAGCCTGGATACTGAACAATGGTAACCTAATGATGTAATTAAAATATTCTGTTTCCTCACCATCAATAAGCTATAGAAAATAATTGATAAAATGCTTAAGGTATAATTAAACTGGTTTTAGAAACGGAAGATGTACAGATCAAATACAAGCAGTCTCTGGTTATCAGCGATTCCAGTTTTTTGGAGCTTGTCTAGCGACAAAAGTCATCGATTTTCAGCACCGATACATACCTAACAGAGGTGCCAATAACCGAAAATCACGGAAAAAGCGCTGAAAATCGCCAATTTTCACTTATCATCATGCCATCGAAATGGAACATCCCCCCCCCAATAACTGGGGACTGCCTGCAGCTGTGTTAAAACATTGCAAAACAGCGTACGAAATATAACAAATTTTTTAAGCATTTTGTGTTTTTCCTAGTTATACAAACCAAAGCCCATTACTGTATATAAGAGTACAGTAAACTTCCCGTATTTGCAGTCTCACGATTCACGGATTTCTTTATGGAACATATATACACATTATTCGCTGATAATTCACCCATTCAAAGTATTTTTCACTCAGAAATTTTCACTAATTACTGTATTTTCATCTCAATTTCATGACTAAATACATTTTTTGTGATAAAACTTAAAATACTCAGGTAGTGCTCAAGTTATGATAATTTGCCTTACGACAATTCGATTTTGTAATGGGGTAAGCAATTAATACCAATACGACAATATTTAGAAAATATCTTTAAATTTTGCGTGGGCGCAGGCAGCAGCATACAATCAGGTAGGGAGAGAGATCAAATTACAATAGACCAACTTCTTTTCCTCCATCTCTTTATCCCATCTTCTGGTTAAAAAAGTAAAAGGGAATGATATTGTTAGTAACATCATACTCTTGCCAATAAATGACAAATATGTGAAGCTCGTATTATGATAAAATCAAGCGAAAATAGCTAACGGAATCTTGATTTTTTTACACAAAACAAAAGCCCCCAAATGGCCAACGTCATCTATTGATGAAAAAAATAGCTCAATTAATTTCACAACAAGACGTATTTTTGCTATATTTCGACTTAAGAACACTTTGTATAACGAAAAATAAACCTTGCCCCATATAAATAAAGTACAGTATCTAGAGATTCATTTACGCTAACTAGAAAAGCACTCTAAGCTGAGTTAAATATGGTGAAATAAACTTACTGTGTAATCGATTTCCAAACCAAAACATTGATCGCTATGAGTGCAATTTATAATACAAAAGCAATACAGTATAAGAATATATAGTACAATATTATTGGATACAGTGAATTAAGGCATAACATTTTAAAAGATCCATGGAAAAGATGCATACTCGTTATGTTGATGTTTGTATAATACGATGCGTGAATATAGAGTACAGTATAATGCAGGCTAGGCTACCGTATATGTATACGATATACATAGAGTAGGCTAAGCTAATTCTTGTTTGTTATTCAATTTCTCTTTATATTGAATTATCATAAGTCACTCTGCATGAACCCCCAGAATTAGCTGATATTAATAATTACTATAGCGTGTACAGTATGTATAAAGTAGAGTAAACCCCTGTATTCGTGGGGGATGCGTATTGTAACCCCCCCGCAAATAGCTAAAATCAGCTAATACTTAAAACCCCTCTAAAAACACTTAGAACTGCCTATTTTGATAGTTTAAACACAAAAAACCCCCTACAAATGCTTATACCCGAGTATTTTAATAGTTTTATCACAGAAAAAAGCATTTAGTCATGAAAATGATATGAAAATACAGTAATTAGTGAATATTTCTTAGTGGAAAATACCGCGAATGGGTGAATAATGGGTAGATATGTTCCATAGCGAAATCTGCGAATAGTGAGACCGCAAATAAGGGGGGTTTACTGTACACTTTATAGTGTACGGTAGGCTACCATATTTGTATACATGGTACTGAATACCCTAGTGTAGGCTAGGCTATATTTGAGATATGTTTTTTCCAACAAACGATGAGTTTTTTGGAACCTAACCCCATCGTAAGTAGGATAATACCTGTATAAGCATTTCTAATTTTTCTTTTGTGTGTTATAACTATCAAAATAGACAGTTCTAAGTGTTTTTAGAAGGGTTCTAATTATTCACGGGGTGTGTGTGTGTGTGTGTGTGTGTGGTACACATCCGCCACGAATCCAGGGGTTTACTGTACGAGTATCTCAGCACATGCTGGAGCAGTTGTTGAACTTTGTAAAACATTTGTTAACTAGTACAGTAGTTAGGGTGACTGGGGAATCTCCTTCACTCACCTTCTGCCACCAGCTACTATTCATCAGGCCACAGGGACAAAGAGGTAGGTTGAGGTGGGATTACAATAAAAATTGTCTGGTTTGTACACCTACGAAAAATACAAATATTCTTAAAAACTTATTTATTCCTACAGAAATATAAAACATCACTTTTCTTTTAAAAGACATATCCCCTAGGTGGAAGGTCATCTTGAACAACTGACAGGAGTTGAGTCCTAACCAGAATTGTCTTGCATGCAATCACGGGATGCAACGGTTACAGTAACCTCCTACTCAGCCCAGCATTTTCAATGACAGAGTGGTAGGCTGAGCAATAAATGTTCACTGCAAAGACTGAGAGGAATTTGTCTCAACCATGGCAGATAAGGGAATCTGCAATTTGCTGAACAGACTCTCTTGATATGAGAGAGACCCCTTCTACGACACCAGTCAGAGGAGATGGCCCACTTCTTCCTAAGGCACATTCGTGGAATACCCTGGATAACCTATGCACATGAAGCTAAAGGGGGCGTACTGACTGGTGGCACCTATGAACATGCAGTTGACACATGAGTAGTCCATTGGTGAATTTCTCTTGGTGCTTTGACCAAAAGTCAGCAGACCTGAGTGCTATTTGGTTTGAGGCCAAAAAGGAGCCACCAGGGTCAATAGTAAGACTAAGGGTGTTGGACACTATTGATCACCTTGCAAATCAGGCTGAAAGACTGGAAGGCAGGGATATACAAACTGTCCCAAGGGTGTTGAAAAGCATCTTCCATCACTGCCTAGAGATCTAGCACTAGCAAACAGAACACTGGGAGTTTCCTGTTCAATCTGGTGGTGAACAGATTGAGCATCAGGGATCCAAGAGCTCAAACAACTTCTCTGCTATGCAGTAATGCACCAATGACGGAGCTTTTGTCTGCCAGAACATCCCTCTTACTGTACTGTTAGCTCTGAATTCACTCACTTGTGAGTCCAAAAGGAAGGCTATCACCGCTGCCAAACCTAGGAGCATAATGCAAGTGCTTTGCTGCTTAGAAATGAGTCCTGATTCTCCAAATTTACCATGATCTCCAACTTGTGACTAAACGATGGGAGGCAATCTCTGTCCTGGAACAAATGAACCACAGAAGATGCCAGGACTAGCCAGTACAGCAATCAGATACTGCAGCAAGCATATACCCCTTGAGTGGGCCCAATCTGACAGCAAAGTGACAACCCAGGTATACACCTGTTGGGGCCACTGGCAGTCCAAAACAAATAATCTTGAATTCATACTCAATCTTGCTGCAAAGTGGAGGAACTTCCGAGTCCTAATAAATGGGTACCTAAAAGTACACTTCATTCATGTCTATCAAAAACCATGAAGTCACCCTCTCTGATGGCCTCACTAAACGTGCCATATCCATTTTGAAAAGTCTGAGGGACAAACTCATTTACAGGTGAGAAGTAACTGTCTCCAACTACCAGTCGCTTTCTCCACCAGAAAAAGAATACTGTAAATCCCTGGGGACTGGAATTTGACTACTTTTATAGCTCACTTCTCCTTCGCTGCCTCAACCTCCACTGATAAGGCTAGAAATTCTGGTGAATCCAGATATGGATGGAGCAGCATGGATGTCTGAGATATGGGAGGAAAATAGTCCTTGAACAGAATCCTGTACCCACCCTGAAGGACTGATAATACAGTCCAACCTCTTAAATTCAGCACTCTGTGGTCCAGCAACTCCCATGATCTGGGGCGTTTATTAATCAGACACCATTAGTTCTTGAGCGGCTATGTGGGTGGCGCCACGTTTCAGTTTTTGGATTTTTTCGATTTTGGAACTGAAGCCTTGCTCTGTAAATACACAAGCACAGTTTATTTCCAACAAAAAAAGGTCTGTGAAACTCAAATGTATACGGCATACAAAAGAATTGTAATTTGCTTATATACTTGTGTATTATGCAGTCATTAAAATTTCATAAAAAAACATGACTTCATCATATACATCGTGTATAACGCACTGTCTATTTTCAGTACATTACACTAGACTAGGCTTTCTATGCCTATCTCAGTTTTGGTAGATACCACTGATAATGCATAGGCTGTTATATCTGAGTTAGCTTTTAACTCAGAAACAGGCATACAAGCAAAAGTTTATTAGGTTAAATGTAAATCTTCATACACAGCATAAACAACAGCAAATACTGACATAAACAATCGAATCGAGAAACAACCTTTTGCTGATGTCAGTTACTGTAACTAACACACATTTATTAAGGGTTGCGTTTCAGTTGCTGACTTGTTGAAAATTTTCAAAGACGATCTCCATAAATAAAAATAAAATAAATCTTTATTCAGCCTTCATGTGGTGGAGAGGAAAGTGTTATGAAAGTATGTCACTAAATTTATGGTGGTAGCTGTGGCTGAAGAAATGTAATGTGCAGGCCACAAAATGTTTTGGAAGAGGCAAAAGAAACAACCGATACTGGTAAAATCACACCTTTACTTCAATTATAAATAAGCTAAGTTGCATTTTTAAACCCAGCTTTGATAATTTACAAAAAAAAATCTGCAAAATGTGTTCCATTTAGCTGTGATGATGTTGGTAAAACCCAATCAGCTGATTATTTTAAGAGTGTAAGCATTATCACAATGCAAATTGCACCTGAACACTATTTTCATAAATTTTAATACAATAATATGACAATAATGCATAAAATATAACTGCATACACAATAGTCTCTCTCTCTCTCTCTCTCATTTATTGAAAGCAGCAGATTTTTAGGTTTTACCTGAAAACAGCCCAGAAATGTTTGAAGAGCCAGAAAACATTGAAAAGATGCCAGATCAGAACTTGACAAGGCACTTTTGAAGTGGTTTAAGCTCCGACAAACTGAAGATGTGAGCATTTCCTGGAGAATTTATATGTGGAATGAGCTGGCAAGACTTTGTTTACATAGGAGGTTTTTTCGGGACGATTTCTGTGATCTGAGATATTCTGTGGTCCTGCAGTGGCCTGGTCCCAAGGGAGTCAGTTTAAAACTGTACCAAATATAGGGACTTTGCATATCCGTGCCTAATGCTTGGTGCATCTCCATCAGACACTAGACGGGAGGGGAGTTGTCCCGAACTTCTTGAGTGCTTGGCCCTAAGACCAAGCACGTGCTAAGCAAGCATATTCCCTTATTGTGACACTTCAGGCTTATGCACAAGAGCACCTTGTCTAAGTGGGTAAGCAGGTGATCATTTCAGTTTCAGGCTAGAATGATCAACTGCATGTGACCAAAAGCCTTCGCCTTCCTCCAAAATAGAAACACTTGCAAGATATCAAAGAACTTTTTGTGAAAAGCCTGAGACTCCCCTCCTATCCCTCCTCCATTAGGGAAAAGGGAAGAAGAGGTGAAGGAGGAGAGCTTGATGACAAGGGGGAAGTGATGGAAGGGCACAGCTTCCCATCCACATTCAGGACTGGTTTCCTCCTTGAAGAGGTTTTAGTATTCTGGGAACTCATAGTGGTTACAGCAAAAGCAGGCAATGTTATGAGTTGCAACAATAGCAGACACAGCAGCAACATCACAGGGTTGCAGCAGCAGCCTTTACAGATGATGCATAGTAGAATAAGTATGATTCCCACATCCTCAACATCCCTCCCCTTCTCAGAAGGGGTGAAAACATAAGTTGGAAGGACTTTAGTTGACAAAGGAGAGTGCTGAGCTTACACTTTACAGATAACTCTTCTACCTATCACCTCCAAACAGCAGTACTCTCTCCCCTACAATTATTGCTGCTGCAAATGCAGTGCATATTAATGAACAAACTTGTGGGGAATCATGAACAAACTTGTGTGAATCCTGAATAAAAAACAGAGGGGATAAAGTAACCAGTTCTCCAAACCTCCACAATACACAAAAAAGAGAAAAAACTCAAAACACAAGGAAAAACACTGGTTCAACTTAGTAATCAGGAGTCCAGCAAATATCCTCACACAGCAGCAGCCAGAGAAATAGTAGCTAGTGTTAGTTGGTGAGTGATTTGTATTCCCACAGTCACTCCTCTTAATCACCTGTTAACTATCTTATTAAGTTTTAATGATTGATTCCAGCTGGCAGTGAAGGATATTCAGCTAATAAAAAATGATTTTATATTTCCTTATGAACAAATATATACCATATATACTCGTGTATCGTGACTTTTGAAGACCTAATTTTAAAGGTAATTTTATGGGGGTAGCATCATACACATTATATAAAATTAGCATATGTAACATTCACATATTAGTATCGTATTATAAAATACCAACATAACAAATATGCATCTTTGCCATGGATCTTTTAAAAAGTAATGCTTTACTTCACTGTATCTAATAATATTGTACGTATTCTCATATAATAGCTATTGTATTTTACTGTAAAATACATAGCGATCAATGTTTTGGTTTGGAAATCAGCTGAGGGTGATTACGAGGTAAGTTTATTTCCCTGTATTTAACTCAATTCAGAGCAATTTTCTTGTTTCTAGTTAGAGTAAATGATTCTCTAGATACTCTATTTATATGGGACAAGATTATTTTTCATTATAGGAAGTGTTTTTAAGTCAAAATTTGACTTAAATATATCTCGCTGTGAGCTAAATTTTTTTTTTTAATAACAGATGGCATTGGGGGCATTTTTTTTTAAAAAATCAACAGATCCCATTTGCTATTTTCACTTGATTTCATCATGAGTTTTATGTATTTATCTTTTATTGGCATGAAAACAGCAGTAAAATGTGTTCTTTATTGCCCAGTAATTTTGATTAAAATACTTTTCTCTCCAATTTTATTTACGGTCAAGTCTGATGGCATATCGAAGTTTACCGGAGTTTCATCCATGTTGCCAATGCACGATAATTTATAGTCATTAGCAGCTTGAACATTGTTTCCAAAGCTTCAGCTCCAACTTGCCGCTTAAATTTAGCAGTATATGCCCTTGCTGATCTTTTCTACATAGCGAATAAGGGTATACAAATGTAAAAATATATCAGTCCCATTCTATTTAACGTCACTTGTAACATAACTACGGTAATTTTTTACTATTGTACGATGGTTGAAATGCAAGCAAAACAGCTGCTGTTATTTATTTCGTTGTTCATAGCAAAACAGGTGCTCCTTGTTCAGGTATTTAGGGCTGTACACGTTTAAGCAACTAGTATAACGTTACAAACGATATTTTTATCATCTTTTACTTTTTTAACTTTTCTTACTTTCTTTTACTTTTTTAACTCATTTAACTAGAAGATGGGATAGATAAAGAGATGGAGGAAAATAGGTTAGTCTATTGTAATTTGGTCTCTCCAAAAAGAAACTCGCACGATACACGAGATACATGATAAGATCATTTTTTAAGGGTGAAAATTTGGGGGTCGAACAATATGTGAAATTGCGGGTTACGTAAGTATATACGATACCTACATAAGGTTACAGGGAGGGTGGGATGCAAATTACCTGGAATGCATTTCTATTTTTTCCAAACAAAGTTAAGCTTATTAGATTTTCCCCTTTCAAACAGGTCATGATAAAACACATCAAACTTGTAGAGCCAGGGCAAACTGTATTAAGGCAGAGGGAGTATAACAACTCACAAAATGTAGTTTCTTATGACTGCTTACAATCTGCTTTCTCTTTCTCTACCTATACCTAGGATCTTTCTTGATTTCTCCTGGTAGTCGTTTTTTTCATGACCTTGCATATTACTGCTTTCTCTACCTATACCTAGGATCTTTCTTGATTTCTCCTGGTAGTCATTTTTTTCATGACCTTGCATATTACATTATCAAAATATTTGCTGTTTAAGCATTATCAAAATAGAAGTAGCAAATACAAGCTATACTCTAACCATTTCAAAGCATTAACACTCATCTCTCTTCCTGGCAAGTATAATATAAGGTAGACAGTACTAAGCTAACTTTTAAAGCAAGATATATATCAACATTTTTTGCAATGTCATGATTAGCCACACAAAACATCAGACTTCCTATAACTATGAATCATATATGCAAAATTCAAGTGGGATACCTTATTTTGCAAATAAATAAAAGCCCACCAACAAAGTGAGTTAGTAAACTAATATCTATATTACTGTACAAATTGTAAAAGAAACTTACAGCACATGCCCACAATTTCTAAAATGTTTCCATCATTGTGAACATTAACTGATATGTTGTACTGATCCGCCTCAGTTAGTGAAGACCACTGGTGACAGAGCCTATATTCACCCAAATGAATTCCAGATTCCAGTTCTCCTCGTTCCGATGTGTCTATACAAGCTCTGAAATAACACCATTAACAATCAAAAAGGAAATGCAGTGCAAGCTGTTCTAATTTCTTTTTAACTTACACACTTTCTTGGTTAGACAATGGGATGTAAAGGATTTCCGTTTAGCTAACACAAATTTAAACTTTTATTAAGTACATAAAAGAAACCTTCACCCTAGAACATCCCAGTATACTGTACATGGTTTTTTATACAGTAAAGAAAACATAACTAACATCTGGTGGAGTAAAACTATAATACCCAGGAGTCCATTATTCTTAATGCACTTTACCATTTGTGAGACGAGGTGAAAAAATGAAGAGAACAGACCAGTAATTTTATGAGAAAAATGACTTTGTTATAATAAAATAAAGTTTTATATATACTTACCTAGTAATTACATAGCTATTAGTTTTCCATGTACGGCAGCCTAAATTCAAATTTTGTGGGGCAACGCTTCGATTGCTCGTGTAGGTACACAGTACTGCACCCTAACGGCAATACTAGGAACGATTTAGCTAACCACCTCATTCTGTTTTATGCCTAATGTCCATCAGAGGGGAGGAGGGAGGGCTCCGATCATGTAATTACTGGTTAAGTTATATACTGTATAAAACTTCATTTTATTATAAAAATGTTGTTTTTGTATAAATGACTTACCCAGTAATTACATAGCTGATTCCAAATTGATAGGAGGTGGGATCATCGATATATTCTATTTAAAAACATTAAGTCATGCAATGAATTTGAAATAGAAAAGTTGCTAGTACTGAAAACAATGTTTGTCGTTTCCTATCAGTCAAGAGAGCTACTGCAGGTGGATACTGCCTCTGGCTGGTGCTCATCTTAAGTCATAGTGGCGTGGCGTTATAGCCAAGGGTCGCCTCCTACTTAGGGGGAACTTTGCAGCTAGGGAAGTGCTCTGACAGCTAGCAAAGCAAGATAGGTGCCCGGCCTTGCCCTGGGCACAGCACCAAAATAAAAACCACCAGATAACACTGACACCTACAGAGAAATAAAACCACAACCCACCCACTGAGTGGTGGGTGCTCCAGGTACCTTGTACCCCCTGGCTCTTCAAACTCAGCATCTTACTGAAAAGGTAGAGATAGTAAGAGAACATCCTGTGCTTCCTTCTGCGATGCCATGCCAGCCACTAAAAATGGTCTCGAGGTATTGAAATATTTTGACACTGTTTAAACTTTCATAAAAATAGTGAGAAGAAAAGATTGCTTACACTTCTGGTAGGTCAATAGTAGAATGGATGTAAAGAGCATATAGTGTCTGAAAATTATGGAGGTAGAGGCTGTTCTGATGTCCTTAGCTTCGCTTCAAAGTAGGCAAAATACCAAAAGAAACTGAGTTTCTCAAAAATGAGGTCCATATAAGATGGAGAACAACACGTTTAGACAGAGGGAGAGATGGGTTCTTGTCATAACTCCCTAGGTTATGGATGGTCCTCTGATTTCCGGTTCAGCTCAGGGAATTTCTGAAGAACTCCGACCGAACAGAGAGCTCTCTACTGTATACTACTTCCGAGCTGGGGAGCACTACTGGGTGCTTGTAGCAAGAGCTGGAGCCAGACGAGCTGCATGTCAGGCGAGCTAGGGCGGGTCAGGAGCTGGCGGACACTCGGAGCATGAGTTGGTGCCAGGCTGTGGCTGGTGCCAGAGGAGCTGGGCGCCAGGCAAGCTAGGAGTTCCGGAGCTGGCAGACACTCGTAGCATGAGCTGGCGCCAGAGGAGCTGGGTGCCAGGCGAGTTAGATCATGAGATGTTGGGTGCTCTTGGAAGTCAAAGGAGTCCATAACAATCTAAAAAGAGAAAGAATGGATCAAGGTCTTGGATGGGACCTTGAACTTGGCGAAAATACCCAAGGGTAACAAAAATCTGAGTCAATTTCTTCCTTGCTTGGATGGGTAAAGGACTTGAGGACGGACGGAGATTAGGAATAAATCTAGGTCCTTGTGCTTAAACCTGAGTTGAGCATAGCTCTATACTCCTAAATGAGGGAGTACTAGAGAACCTAGACCTCCTCAGAAAAGAGGTAAACTGCCAATGGGTTACAGATGTCTCAAAAGGGAAGATGAAGTGTCTGAAGTAACAGTTACACAAAATCAAGCCCTTAGTCTGGTAGATGTAGCTAAAAGATTGAGGTTTGCATGCCATAGCCTTTGCAACACGTTTCAAAACCTTTTTGACAAGCCTCCGGATTGCCTGAAGCCTGTCCGGGCAAGAGCGGACCACCTTTGGTAGCATCCCTTGAGGGAGGTTGACGGAGGAGAAAAGTTTGGGAGGGAACCTGAAAGGTCCACCAACAACCGTCCCAGATTCAGGAGTTATTCTATATAGGACAGAATGGGGCTGTGAGGGTCCTCGTAACGTTACAATGAGCCTGAAACTTATTTAGGGCTTCTCTGAACCATAAGAACGTGTAAGGCCAGGAGAACCAACAAGGAATGGTCTGTATATGGTGACTGTTACCCATACTAGAGGATTAGGGACCAGAGAATCCAAGGGAGGAGGCGAAGGGCCATTGCGGTGACAGACAGGCCCAAAGTTTCCACAGATCCCGGAGATCAGGGGGTTGAAGGCTCACTCAGAAGGAAGGACACTCTTCTGACAGCTCAAAGTGATGGGCAGACCTTTAGAGCCCTGAAAAATTTGTGTGGCCAGAATACTTGATTGATTTGCCCACCAAAGAAGTTCTTTTGTTGTTGGATGACCATAGCGCAAACTGTAGACAAAGTGCTAGACAAAGTGCAGACTCACTGGCAACTCTGCGACTGTGTGGACTGACAGTACCTCGTACCTGAAGCATATGCAGAGCTGTATGTGGAACAGAACTCATATCTGGCAAACTTAAAAAAGGGCTGCAAAGTCCATAATGCACCAAAATCTAGTCACAACACAAAAGCAGAGGCCTAGTCCAAAACCAGGCTGTGACCAACTCTGTAGGTCAAACACAATAGGTCAAACACAATTTAAAAAAAAAAAAAAAAAAAAAAAAAAAAGGCCTGTGAGAGGATGTTAGGTGCTCAGCGGTGGAAACTGAGCACCAATGGTGCCAAGCACTCTGGAAGAGGGGGGAGGGTGTTTGGGAATTGGTGCTCGGTGCTGGTTGGTTGGTACCAGGAGACTGAAGCTGAATCCAAGCGTGAAGTCAACACTAAGAAGTGACAGAGGAACCTCAGCGAACATGTAAAAAGGCAGGAAGCAGAGAACAGGAACCGTAATTGCGTGATGAAACAAAAATACATTAGTGCTTGTCTGCGCTGGAAACCTTGGAACTGGATGACAAGGTAAGACTTACATGAAGTGTAATCTTGACTAATGAAGGTGGATGACGAAGTCCCCAGAGGTACATCCACTAAGTTTCCAAGCTAAAGAAACTTGCAGATTGTCTGAAAACTCTCTTGGCAGATGGAAAAAACGCTTGAAAATTCCGAGAGTTTAGGCTGAAAACCAAAATAAAGGACTCTGCAACGATGGCTGTGTTCTGAGGATGAGGTGATGAAGATCTGTGAGCGCCCAAATTTGGTCTCCATGCGAGAAGATGGTTCGAGTAAGTGCCTGTCTCCTGCTAAGTGCTCTCTTCAGCTCGCTTGGCGCCCACTTTGCCACTTCGGACTTCCACACCTGATCGCTCAGCGCCAACTATGGAGCGTTTGGCGCCAAAGGGAGGACGCTCGGTACCTCTTCCTTCTTCACTGGCTCAGGAAGACTGCTTTAGCCCTAATTAACTGTTAACTTGAGGAGCTCATGGGCTTTAAGAAAAAAGACAGTTGTTTCCAAGAGTAAGGACACCTCCTTATCCCGTCTTTTTGGACATCTCAGTCAAGATGCCTTTCCAGTGGCTGACTAAAACTACTCCTCCATCAAGATGCCTTTCCAGTGGCTGTCCAACACCGCACCTCCATCAAGACGCCTTTCCAGTGGCTGTCTGCCGACACCTGGGAATAGACTACAGGTTCGACTGAGGGGGCAACTATCGGGAGGCAACCCCCTCGGACCACCAGTATATCTTCTCCCCAGTGCAGGGGAACATGACAGTGACTTTAGGTCTAGGAGATCTGAGTGGCTAGATAGCCGCCTCCTCCACTACACATCCAGTAAGACGCCTTTCCAGTGGCTGTCTGTTGATACCTGGAACCAGCAACAGGCACGACTGAGGGGGCCGACTTCCCGTATGCAAACCCCCAACCTCCCTTGGACCTCCAGTATGTCTTCTCCCCAGTGCGAGGGAGCGGACAGGGACCTTCGCCTAGGAGCATTGGGGGATGAGTAGCCACCTCCTCCACTGCACAACACTTCACTGTTACAATGGTTAAATTTATGATAATCGAAATATACGGCTGGCAAAGGTATAGGAAGTAAGCGAGGAGCCAGGCATGGGATCAAGTGGATAATATAGGAGGGCTAGCAGGAGAGAATTGGCACCAGGTGGACATGAGCTGGAGCCAGGTGCTGCGTGCTCTGAGCTGGACCTCGGAGGTGGGTGGAGGTAGGTGGCGGGAGGAAGCAGGAAGCAGGTGGAGGCTAGTGCTGGGCGTTTCACTGATTTTGGTAATCGCGGTTACTGATTACTTTCGTGAAAAATAATCAATTACTAACTACTTTTTTATATCTTTATAGCAATTTCTGGTATCTGGGAATAAAAACATGCATAAAATGTATGAATAGCACTTAATATGTTCAGACATGTATGCATTTTAAGATAACAAATGTACGTGTATCTTCTAAAATAAAAGCTAAATTTACGTAAAAAGTAGTTTTAGCATTAAAGTATCAAAGTAAATCTGACTTCTAATACTGTAGAACAATGTGTTTTTATTCTCTAATTAGTGATCGAATCCAGTAACCGATTATCCCCACCACTAGTGGATGCAAGTGGCCAACGCTGGAGGCTAGGAGCTACAAATGTGGAACGTTCATGATTGTATGATAAGAGGAAAAACACCTCCATATGCTGCGGCCATTCAAACCTTCTCTGTAACGTTCCAAAGTACTGCGTAAGCAAGAACAGGTAGCAGATACTTGGCTGTCGAGAACATTTCCTCCTAAGGTTCACCGCAGCCAAGTATTATGCATCATTCTCTCCTTACTATGTTCCAGCCCCAAAACTTTTCAGTTCTCAGCAAAGGAAAGTGTGATGAGTAGCCCAGGCCCAGTAAACAAAACAAATTACAAACATTTAAGAATTACTTTAAAATAATTTACTGGAGGCTTGTGAGATGCCTAGGCTCGATAAAAAAAAAAAATAATATTTTGCAAATGTCTGGCCAAAAGGAATGGCATAACATTCAAGAATTACTTTAAGGTAATTATTTACCAGCAGCTTGCGAATAGCCAATGGCCGGTAAACAAATCCTCAAAACAAACTTTGGCCAAACGGAATGACATAACATCCAAGAATTACTTTTAAGGCAATCACTTACCAGTGGCTGGGTGCAGCCTACGCCCAGTATACAAATCATGAATGCACTAGTTTTTGGCCTAATGGAATGGCGTAACATTTAAGAATTACTTTTAAGGCACTTATTTACCGGTGACTTGCACGTAGCCTAAGACTGGTAAGCAAAACATAAATGTAAATAAAAGTTTTGGCCTAAAGGAAAGGTGTAACATTCAAGAATTACTTTTAAGACCAAATATTACTGCTGAATTGCAAGTAGCTGGCTTGTTGATGAATATGAATCAAGGTAATAAAAAAAAGACAAGACTCATCCTGAAAGATCACTGCTCAAAGGGTATGAAATATGCATTCTGGTGGTTGTGTAATACTACCGAAATCCGATGATATAACGGGAAAAAAAGAATAAGCTGCTGTAAGCACTCGATGTTTAGTCGAGTATGGCAGAAAACAGAATGAGGTGGTTAGCTAAGTTGTTCCTAGTATTGCTGTTAGGGGGCGGTACTGTGCACCTACAGTGAGCAATCGAAGGGCTACCTGCGAAATTTGAAATTAGGCTGCTGTATATGGAAAACTAATAGCTATATAATTACTGGGTAAGTCACTTATATAAAACAGTGCTTTCCAAAAAGGCACAGATAAAAACCTGGATGGACAGGAAGACTAACTCCAGACAGGGAAAAGACTGTTGCAAACATGTTAATGATGATAAATAGTTTTTCAATGTCATGTCGACTGGTACTTCATAAACTTGGGTAGCTTACTAGTACCACCACCACCGCCGTTAATCCAGGTACAAACATGCTGTATATTCATAACCTCCCCAATCCCCTAAAATTAGGCTCAGGTAATAACAACACTGACAAATGTTTATGTATCTTATCCCATCATCCCACAACCCCAAGATCACTCCCACAGACACCCAACTACTGAAGCAGCAATTCATACCATCAGTTCATTCTTTGTATAGCTAAGGTGACCAGTATGATTTATGAATGATGTATGAAGTATATGTGGCCTTCTTCCTTTTTTGCTCTGTGATTTTTGTTAGTTATGCAAATATCCAATGACAGCTAATTGAAGTCTGTGGTCTAGATATCAAGTATACCAAACAACAACAACATGATGCCCTAAGTTAACGACACAATAAGCAATTTAGTAGGACACCTAAAAATGATACATACCTAGTAAAAGTATGACGACTTAAAGTCATTCTTACTAAGAAAGAAATACCATAAAAGAAGAAAGGCTATACTTGTCTTTAAGAATAAACATTATGACACAGGTAAGGGATGGTTTTTTATATAGCAAATGTCTGCTGGAATCATTTTCAATTCATGCAATAGAAAGCAACTGCAAAGAAGCTTCAAGTCCACATATCAGAGTTCAAAATTACACAGCAGCTCATAAGTAGCTAATCTGATTCAGTCATCACCAAAGCCTACTAAATAAAAGTATCCAGGAGGAGACCATGTCAGCTGACAAGCAGTGCTGAGGTATATAGGGCTGACTTCCTTGGAACCAGACATAACACAAGCTTTCGTTTTCTCAAGTCTGATGATGAGACAGGTTTACTTTATCAAGATATTCCCACAAATATGGTGGCAAGCAGGTAGGATCATGCTCAAGCAAACTTATTCCTCCAATTTCTACATTGCAGTGTATCCCTTTTGTTTTAATGACATTACTGTAAAGCTCTTTTCCAACTCATCTGGTCCTGTTTCTTTATCTATCAGTTTTTCATATATTCTAATAAGCTCTCCTGCTACTTTTATTAAGTCCCTTCTTATTCTGGATAGTCTTGGGGCTTTTCTGATTTTCATCCTCCTGTGTGCCCTTTTAACCTTACTATGCCAAAATCATACAATTCATATTCATTTCCTTTATTCAGAAGGTTTTCAAAACACTGCCTCCTCCTTCCAGCATCTCAATTTCTTAATTTATCTCTTATATCTTTTACCCATTTTACATCTTTTCCACCTTTCCTCAACCACTTTGATACCTTAAATATAATACCTTCTCCATCTAGTGTGTTGCAATTCTGATCCATTTCTACCAACTTTCTCCTTTGCCCTTTCATCTGCTTTTTAGCATTCCACCTCTTCTCCCTTGATATATCTTTTCTATCCTCTACCCTACATGTCCTCTGTGAAAGCTTGGAACCTCCCTCCTCTTCTACTGCCATTTGTACATCCTGATTCCACCACCACTTCTCTTCCTCTTTGACCTTTCCCCAATTTTACACCTACCTACTACTACTGCTCCCTTTTGGAAAGATCTTTTTCAGCAGTTTCTGCCAACCACTTTTTCATGACATTTGTTTTTGACTTCTTCGTTTACCATGTTTTTATTATTTCAGCCACTGACACCAGGCACAACCATGGAAGTTGCATGCCAATCATATACTTGTCACTAACACTGAATTTAGTTTTCCTCACTTTTGCCACTTATTTAAATGAAGGATGACACGATTGTTACAATTCTGTGGGGCGGAGAAGGTGAGTTCAGTAATGGCCTTAAGCCACTCCCAGGTCATAAGTACTTTTTGTTGACTCTGCTCTTACCCACTTGTTTTAGTATTACTCAAATATAAAATTATTCATTGTAAGAATAAACCATATTACTTTATTCTTCTGCTCCTCTAATTCTCTCATCCTTATCTTTAATTTCCATTTTGCTTCCTAACAGTAATTTTATTATTTAATTATACTGTAGGTCACACATGCTCCACACACTACCTCCCTTACATAGAACAAGTCATGATGTCTCCCTCAAGTTTCTTTGCATTGGCAAAATTATAATGAATATACTGTACAGGCAGTCTCCCCGGTTAACGGCGGGGGTTCTGTTCCCGCTGAGCGCCAATAAACAAAAATCATTGTTAACTGGAACATTATAATAATTATAGTAACCCTTAAACGCCGACTGGACGTATCGTACGTCGACTAAAATTGTCTGTTGGGTGCCGAGTAGACATACTTTGACTCGACCGAAATGGTAAAAAAACGCAATTGTAAGCTAAAACTCTTACATTCTAGTAATATTCAATCATTTACCTTCATTTTGCAATAAACTGGAAGTCTCTAGCACAATATTTCGATTTATGGTGAATTTCTGAAAAAAACTTTTTCCTTACGTCCGTGCGGTAACTCGGCCGAAAATTTCAGAAATTCTTTGGTCATTTTGTCGTAGTGTTTGCACCAGTTTATTTTAGTTGTTACATAAAGTTTTATATATGGAAATGTGCACAATTTCATGTAGAATACAACAGAAAATAACTCATGGTTGTAGCTTCTATCAATTTTGAAATATTTCCTTATAAATCACGATAAGTGCCAAAATTTCAACCTTCGGTCAATTTTAACTCTACTGAAATGGTCGAAAAATGCAATTGTAAGCTAAAACTCTTACATTCTAGTAATATTCAGTCATGTACCTTCATTTTGCAACAAATTGGAAGTCTCTATTACAATATTTCGATTTATGGTGAATTTTTGAAAAAAACTTTTCCCTTACGTCCGCGCGTGGTAACTCTGCCGAACATCTCAGAAATTCTTTTGTCACTTTGTCGTAATGTTTGCACCGGTTTATATTAGTCGTTACATAAAGTTTTATATATGGAAATGTGCGCAATTTCATGTAGAATACAAAAGAAAATAACTCATGGTTGTAGCTTTCGTCAGTTTTGAAATACTTCCATATAATCACGATAAGTGCCAAAATTTCAACCTTCAGTCAACTTTGACTCGACCGAAATGGTCGAAAAATGCAATTGTAAGCTAAAACTCTTACATTCTAGTAATATTCAATCATGTACCTTCATTTTGCAACAAACTAGAAGTCTCTAGCACAATATTTCGATTTATGATGAATTTTTGAAAAAAAAAAAAAAAAAAAAAAAAAAAAAAAAAATACGTCCACACACTAACTCGGTCGAACATCTCGGAAATTCTTTCGTCACTTTGTTGTAATGTTTGCACCAGTTTATTAGTCGTTACATAAAGTTTTATATATGAAAATGTGCGCAATTTCATGTAGAATACAACAGAAAATAACTCATGGTTGTATCTTTTATCAGTTTTGAAATATTTTCATATAAATCATGATATGTGCCAAAATTTCAACCTTCAGTCAACTTTAACTCACCTGAAATGATCGAAAAACGCAATTGTGAGCTAAAACTCTTACATTCTAGTAATGTACCTTCATTTTGCAACAAACTAGAAGTCTCTAGCACAATATTTCGATTTATGAAAAAAAAAAAAAAAAAAAAACTTTTCCCTTACGTCCGCGCACGCTAACTCAGTCGAACATCTCAGAAATTCTTTTGTCACTTTGTCGTAATGTTTGCACCGGTTTATATTAGTCGTTACATAAAGTTTTATATATGGAAATGTGTGCAATTTCATGTAGAATACAACAGAAAATAACTCATGGTTGTATCTTTTATCAGTTTTGAAATGTTTTCATATAAATCATGATAAGTGCCAAAATTTCAACCTTCAGTCTTTAACTCGACTGAAATGATCGAAAAACGCAATTGTAAGCTAAAACTCTTACATTCTAGTAATATTCAATCATGTACCTTCATTTTGCAACAAACTGGAAGTCTCTAGCACAATATTTCGATTTATGGTGAATCTTTGAAAAAAACTTTTTCCTTATGTCCGCGCGGTAACTTGACCGAACATCTCAGAAATTCTTTCGTCACTTTGTCGAAATGTTTGCACCGTTTTATTTTAGTCGTTACATAAAGTTTTATATAGGGAAATGTGCGCAATTTCATGTAGAATACAACAAAAAATAACTCATGGTTGTAGCTTTTATCAGTTTTGAAATATTTTCATATAATTCACGATAAATAGAAAAAATTCTACTTTCGGTCAACTTTAACTCGACCGAAATGGTCGAAAACTGCAATTGTAAGCTAAAACACTTACAGTCTAGTAATATTCAATCAATTACCTTCATTTTGCAACAAACAGGAAGTCTCTAGCACAATATTTCGATTTATGGTGAATTTCTTAAAAAAACGTTTTTTACGTCCGCTCATTACGAATTCATGCATCATTTTGTGATAATATTTTCTTTGTGTTGCTTTGATCGTTTTACAATTTGTTATATACCAAAATCATTGCAATTTAGTGTACAATACAAAGAAAAAAAAATAACTCGTTAGCTTTAGCCATTTTGCTCACAGCGCGATTTGTATACAATTATATATGAAAATTTTTTTTTTGCGCTTTCATATATTTCAATATTTATATATGATAATGATATTTTTTTCATTTCTGATGGTTGCATACTAAACTTCAAGTAATGACAAAAAAAGGAGCCAAAAATTAACTCTTAATCTTAAAAACTAAGCGTGCTGTGATTTAAAAAAAAAAAAAAAAAAAAAAAAACTTTTTCCGCTTCGTCGCTAACTCCCGAACGCCGCTGGCATACGACAGACACTTTTGTAAATAGAGGCTCGGTGTTAGAGGGGTAATAAATGGTGTTTATGACGAAACAAGTGCCAATAAACCGCTTTACCAACGCCGATAAACCAGTAATAGTGCTGAAAATTGCTTACTGGCACCGAAAATCTGGTTAATGATGTCGTAAGCCAAATGTCGTACAACAGAAACGAGGTTAACCGATGTCGCCGGTAAGCGGGGACTGCCTGTACTAAAAAATTATTGTATGTTACATCCATGCATCCTTGTAATATCTAGGGGTGGATTTCATACAGGGCACAAATGCATTTTCAAGATCTCAGAAGGCAAATGCCCTTGCATTTTAAATAACACCTTGACTGTCCAACTTTAGATATACTGAAGCTTGTTATGAAAATATACACAAGGTAAACAGTTCTAATCTTTCTCTGAAATTCTGAACAGAACCCCCATAACATACACATAAATGATAAATGCTACACCTGACCACTGGGCTAAATTGAATGAACTCAGCTACAAGCCCAAAATGCAATTCTGGACACATCACATAAACAATGTACTTTCCAGATTTTAAGATACTACCTAACATTGGAAAGCATATCATGGACACTGGAAAAAAAATATTTCTCCCTAATCTTCAGTACCCTTCCCTCTAACAGTTACTGTTTTATCTATCACTATTCAAAAACTACTTTAAAAGGTTGAAGCCTCAAGAATGGACACAATGCTAATGCATTTAATGTAAACTGAAACATTTACCACATAAATAAGGAGAGTTCTTCCACTAAGTACTGTACTCCACTAGGTAATGTAAACAAACATGGCAATACAAAGTCATCTATAATATTGGAAGGTAACTCAGCAAAAGCACTGCTGAATTACTAACTGCAAAATGATTGCAAGTTGTCTGAATTTCAAAATATTTTCCCCTAGATAACATAAGCCAAGTGATAAATATGACCACAAAATGTCAAACTGTTGCTACCACAATCCAAGGTCTGTAGATAAAAAGTTGAAACACTCCTCCATAGACACAACTTAAAAATATAAATATAGGTAATTCAAGATTTATCTTTTAAATAATTACCTCTCCATTATAAAGCTTTTACTTCTGCACCAGGGGTAGTTCGATAGATTGAAACAAAAACTGAGACCACTCAGTTTTCTATGAATATATGTTTCTACCTTAGAACATCTAGGTTCCAAGATAAAGAGGGCACCAGACACCTGGGAACCTCCTGATGAAAACCTCTAATGACATCTTTGATATCTTTGTCCTCTGACAGATGCAGGCCTACATGTCTAAGAACAGATGCCAATATGGCCCTGTAGCCTCTAATGGCTGCTACTGCGAACTTTTCTCATACCTGAGAAATAACAAACTTAAATGTTGTTGTTTATAGAGGTACGGGTGCTGGAAAACCCCTTACCTTGACACCAGGACCTATACACAGATCACTGATGTTAGTAGACCCAATTTGTGGAATCCCTTCTGGCACTGATAATGGCCTTCCTACAAGCTCTTGGGAAGCCTTGAGCTTGCAAGAGACTGTGGACAGTCTCCACACAGTCAGCTGCAGCATGAGGGGGTTGTGATGATACCTTTCCCCCCCTGGTTGCTTCAGGAGATTATTCCTGACAGGGAGGAGTCTGGGCAGATCTATTAACCACTAAAGCAAGTCTGGAAACCAGATCTTCCTTGGCCACCAAGGCATAATCAAGATCATGTGACAATTGACAAAATTGCCCAGCTTGCTGATGACTTTTTGGATCATAGCAAAGGGGGGAAAAGCATTTTGGATCATAGCAAAGGGGGGAAAAGCATAACAGTCTAGACCTGACCAATCTAATAACATGGTATCTACCGCCCCCAGAGGATCCTGAACGGGTGAGCAAAACACTGGCAGACGATGATTACACCTGGTTGCAAACAGGTCTATGAAGGGGACCCCCACAGCTTCCACAACTTGTTGCAAACCTCTGGATGCAGGGCCAACTCCATTGCTATTACTTGATCCTTGTGACTAAGAACACCTGCGAGAACGTTCATTCTCCCAGGAACAAACTGAGGCAGTAAGGTGATGTTCTTGCTCTCTGACTATAAGAGGATCTGCCTTATCAACTGAAAGAGAGACTCGGACTTAGTCCCCACCCCCTTGGTGCTGCAGGTACGCCAGCGATGTGGTGTTGTCCGGAAAGACCACCACCATTTGACTGCATACCAGGTTCTCCAGCTCCTTCAGTCCTTTCACCCCTTTGTTGGCCGAGCCGGTTGAGCTTCAGACTGTCACTCGACGGGCCGGAGTTCAATTCCTGCGGCCGGCTGATGAAGAGTTAGAGGAATTTATTTCTGGTGATAGCAATTCACTTCTCGCTATAATGTGGTTCGGATTCCACAATAAGCTGTAGGTCCCATTGCTAAGTAACCAATTGGTTCTTAGCCACGTAAAATAAGTCTAATCCTTCGGGCCGGCCCTAGGAGAGCTGTTAATCAGCTCAGTGGTCTGGTAAAACTAAGTTATACTTACTTTTTTCAGTCCTTTCAATATTGCCAATAGTTACAAAAGATTGATATGCAGCTGCTGCTCCTCTTGAGTCCACAGACCTGACAGCTGCTTTTTGCCTTCAATCACTCTCAAGCCTTTGTCTGATGCATCAGTATACAACGACAGGCCTGGGTTCTTGAGATCCAGCAATACTCCTTGCCGAAGACAAGGTTTGTCTTTCCACCACTGGAAAGTTTCTTCCAGATCCCTGGAAACTACCACCATATGAGAATCAAGGAGCACCTTCCAATCCCAGTGTTGCCTCAGAAAAAACTGGAGTGCCCCTGGTACAAGTTTCTCCAACGAAGGCATGTGCCTTAACGGAGACAACCACTTCTTTGCAGGAACAGACCTAAAGATTCGAAATTCTTCAAGAGTAACAGCAAAGAATCTACACATTTCATCGTGAAAAAACCTTGAAATTCACAGTGTTGATCTCCATCCCGAGATAAGTAATCTCCTGTGAAGGAGACGAGTTGACTTTGAGAAATTATCCCGAACAACTGAGCTAGATTCAAAATCATTTCTCTTGCCCTCAGAATGGCCCCCCAGTGTAGGAGCCAGATCAGCCAGTCGTCCAAGTACAGGATCATCTTTATGGCCAACAAATGGGCTCACCTTCCTAAAGGAGCCAAAATCTTTAGAAAACTTGTGGAGCCAGGTTTAGGCCAAAACACATTGCCCTGAACTGAAAAACTTCGTTCCAAAAACCAATCTTAGGTACTTCCCGTACTCCATCTTGATGGGAATGTGAAAATATGCATCCTGAATATCTATCAATACCATCCAGTCCATTCTCCAAATGGATGCTAAAACTAAGCTCACTGACTCCATGGAGAACTTTGTCAGCCTTAAAAAGGCATTTAAGCTGGAAACATCCAGAACAGGTCTCCATCCCCCTGTGGTTTTGGGGACTACAAAAAGGCAATTGTAGAAGCAAGGGCCTGACTCTACTACTTCTATTGCTTCTTTCTCTAGAAGTTTCAAGATCTCCAACTGAAGGATTTTGCATTTCTGATTGTGGAGATACAAAGAGAGAGTCACTGGAGAATCTGACAGTGGAGGGCTTACAAATGGAATCAAGTAACCCTCCCTTAGCACCTCCATGACTTAACAGATCCCTTTAATGACTTTCCGGATCCTCTGGAGGATCCTAGAAATATCTCCTTACATCTCAAAGGCCTAACTGAACTAGAGGGTCTAGGGCGAGGTGGAGGCTGCTTGGACATCTGAGCCTTAACTATCAAAGACCACATTTCTGTCTTCTCTACTTCCTGCACGATGGATGACAGAGCTTCCGAACCCAAGATTTTTTCCAGCTAAAGCTGAAAAAGGACAGCAGCCTTCTGTGAATCTGTCAGACTTGGCAAGATAAGAATACAACTATTCATGTTTCTTATGAACCAAATTGGTATAAGCGTGAGAACTCTCAAACACTGCATTCTTTACTACTCCTCCTAAACAGCCAATAAAATTGTAAACTTCCTTGCCTGGAGCAGAGTCCTGAGGGACCAAGGAAGAAAGTTCACAGACAACCATCAATCACTCCCACAGACATATCCATGAAAGAGAGAATTTCCAAGGTTCTAAACGCAGCTTTGATAAGCGAATTCAATTCTGCTAAGAAAACACTACCTTCCCTTTGTTGACTGCTCTCTTTTTCAACAGATCCAAGAGTGAGAAGAAAGCTGAATCCTTGATTGGAGCTACCTTAGGATTAGGAATAAGGCCAGTAGAGTAAGAATTAGCTCTCCTTTTACCCATATACCGTAGCAGAAAAAGGGAAGCGTTCTTGGAGGATGATTGCTGATCCAAAATCTGTCCAATGGCCTTGAATCTACCTAAAACAGCCTTGGTGAATTGAGGTTCAAAAGAATGAAATAAATGACTGGCCCAGGTTTTCTTCCCTACATGTAAACGTACCAGGCTTGCTCACTTCCGAAAAGTAATTCGGGAACTTCTTACATAAAACCAATAATTTCTTCAAAGAAGTCGGGTCCAGCTCTTCATTAGGTTATGCACCAGACCCCATTACATCACCCATAAAAGACCCTGCAACCTGTACCTCTGACAATGAGGAAGAAAAAGAAGAAGGGGACTTGACCACCAAGTCTGAGCTGATAATATCCTTTGCAGCCAGTGGTGCGACCTCTGTGATCGAAGGTGGAAAAGTAGCAGTTGGTTGATTCAAAGCTAACTCTCTAACAACTTCTCCCCTAGATAACATCTCCCTAGCCGCCACCGACGAAACAGCTTTCTCCAGCTCGAAAGACATGTTTTGGTTATTGAACATTTCCTGACTCAATTAACAAATCTAAGTTTTGATCATGCAGCAACTCGCGACACTGAGCCAATTCCTGAGCCACTGGGGAAACTACAGTCGAAACTGCAAACCCTTGACTATGGGCTGAAACTTGCGCAATTGGAAGAGGCACTGAAATGTGAGCAAACTTAGCTGGAGGATCTGTATGCGGAGAAGAAGACTCCAAAGGTGAAAACTAAGAACCAACACTGCTGGCCCAAGGCTGAGAACCTGAAGCACATACAAAGTCTCTTTGAGGTCCAAGTACTATGTCACGGGAACATGACGCATGGGAGACCAAGAGCAAAGATTAATAGGACCCGAGTGCTTAGTAGGCACTAGGCGCACAGGCAAATGCCGTAAATCCAAAGGAAGCGCAGGCACTGGCCGCATAGGTGAAGCATGCTTAGGCAAATGCCATTTAGCTGGGGGTAACGCAGGTACTATCAGTACAGGTGACGCATGCGCAGGCGAAAGCTGCATAGGGGAAGCATGCGCAGGTGGTAGACGTAAAGAACAAAAGCAGAGCCTTGTGCTCTGACCAACAGAAGGAGAAACCTTCACAGAGGCAGACTGCACAGTAGAGAGATGCAAGGATGCATGATGCTGCGGCGAAGGCGGAAAACTTCGCTAGGCACAGGAGACCTGCATGTACCCGACTGTGCAACACATACCTCTTACACAGCCGATGAACCCTGAGAAACACGGGATGAGAAAGAACCTCTACACACATCTCTAGAAACTACAGGATCTTTAACACAAGTCCTAGATCTCGAACGATCCTTACTATCATTCACTCTCCTAAATTATCAGAAAGACAAGAAGAATCATTACTAACTAGATGTCCTCCGCCATGCTTAAACGTGGTAAAGATGATGGGCGGCTTCTCTTTACTCTACCTCGGAGAACAAATTATGATGACTGCACTGATGCCAGGCCAACCAGAGGAAGGGAACAATGGGCACATATCTGCATTGCTCCCTTACATGTCCCAGTTCTCTGTAGCTCCAGGCAATGAAGGAGCAAAACAGGACATGCCAAGGACATGACTATTAGGAGAGGGGGGACTGACCCTTCCTCCTATGAGGGGGAATTACCCGAAACCAACCAAGATCCCAGGGAGGGCAACACCAATAAAATATTTCATGAAACTTTGGCTAGCTGATTTATCGAGCCCTTTAAACCCTTAATATCTGACTCAATTCTATCAAATCTCATGCCCTCAATCAATTTGAAGCTCTAGTAGGAGTAAAAGAACAAAGAGAAGATGTCCTAATAAAATTACTAGAAGGGGAAGGAGACAAATCATGCACTACCTTGGCACTAGCCTTAGCAGACTTAACCTCTTGCTTCTTTTGTTGCCTCTCCAAACTATTAGCCTCTCTTTGTTTATGATGTTTCACCAATTTCACCATAAATCCATCTGACCAAGATTCACATACCTGACAACAGTAATTCACATTACACTCTTTTCCCCAACATTTCACACATATGTCATGAGGGTCAGTGGAACTAGAATAAGGCCTACTATGGCAACCTCTTACCTTACAGGTCCTTATTCTATCATTACCATCCATATCCATGAGACAATTCGAGTAAATCTACAAACCAAGTCATCAACAGAAAACCAAGTACAGATAACTCTCTAACAATCTTTTACCAAACTGGCGGCAGAAGTAGACTGACCTGCTATGGGTGTTTGTGCCTATTGTTCCCCTGGTGGGGGGGTGGGGTGAGTAGATGGATAAAAATAGATATTCATAGGAAACCGAGTGTTCTCAGGTTTTGTTTCAATCTGTTGAACTACCGTTGGTGCGGAAGTAAACGCTCTATAATGGAGAGGTATGGTTCATTTTACAAATTTTAGTTTTTAAATTTGTCTTTTAAAGGCATTAAAAGGGTAATGGGACCATTTGTAAGAGAAACATAGTATTGTACTATAAATGCTTACAAAGTAGACATGATTAATGTTTAGTAAGATTATGTAAAGATCAGTGATTTTAACAAACATTCAACATCAATGTGTAGTTGAAAATTTTTTATTTCAATAAATCAAGCAGCCACTTTTTTCTATATTACCATTGCTATGGGAGAAAAGAACATTCCAAGCTGCTAGGTAAGACACAGTACTTCAACATATGGTTCTTCTACCTGTAGAGTTTAACTTAGTGTTATAAGCACCCACTGGTTTGAGGGTGGCAATCCCTACGTCTGTTTTCAGTCATATTTTATATGAAGAAAGGAATGCTGGTACATATTACCACCTCTGATACTAACAAACGATAACTGTAAAATGGTTGTAGATTATTCTCAAGTAATGTGATAACCAACATATAGGGGAGGTGTTCCAAGTTCAGTTCAATGGCATATCTCAAAAACCACAAGTGTCTTGTAACCCATACATTAAATCTCAACTTAATCATTCAAGGTGAAAGGAGATTTTCAATGAACTTTTAAGGACACAAAGCATAATCCATATACTATAAAATACAGCAGCTTCCCACCAGTAAATTATTCTCACCTAATACAATAACAGTAAACAGCCTTTGATGTAAGATGATGGTATTGTAATTGCTTTTAATCTGGGATATTTCAGTTCTTTTCCACAACATCTCCTGGACCAGATTAAATTTTAGGGTTCAATGCCACTGTCAACTCCCCCTTACCCCCTACAGAACCAACAAAATGCTACAAATTCCTACCTCCACATTTCTCCATCATGATATACAACACAGTCATACGCAGGTCCTAAATCATAATACTTCTTTTCAAGGGCATTTAGCTGTGTAACCCTGGACTCTGCATCTTCTTTTGTCAGCTTCTCTAGGTAATTTCCACCATTTCCATTTGAACTCTTATTGGTCTCGACAGCCTGCAAGAAGGAAACAAACAATACTCCTAGTCTTATATTCTCCCTTAAAATTCTTCAACATTCATGGTTCTTTGAAGAATCTCTTCCAATTAAAGCTTTGTTGTGTAACAGGTCCAGATGGCTTTCATGCTGAGGGCAATGTATTCCTTAGACAGTATGGGCAAAATCATGAAAAGCAAGAAATTTCCAAAGAAATATGAATGAGGTTGAAAATTTCAACTAGAATTGGTTACCATTACGTTACAAACTAAGACCCAAAAACTACAAAACATATCTTTCCCCACGTTCATCTTTCACAAAAACTTGTATAAGTAGCATTAAACAATTTCCCCTCACAAGAAACACTTTCTTTTCAAGAAATAGGAAGTTTATCTAATGAACCCTATTCCAAATGGAAAAAATATAACAGTAAATGCAAAATATCTTATCAATATTAAAATGCTATTTTTATAAGAAAATTAAGTTTTATATATATACTTACCAAGTAATTACATTGCTATAGTTTCTAACTTGTGTGGCAGCTTAAATTCAAAATTAATGGTAGCTCTTCAATTATTTAGTGCAGATGACTAGGCCAGCCCACTAAAGGGAATACAGGCAGTCTCCAGTTTACGATGGAGGTTCCATTCTGATGCCGCATCGTAAGCCGAAAATCATAGTAAGCCGAAAATCGTAGTAAACCGAAAAAAAGTTGAAAATCATAAGAAAACCTTACTTTTAATCCTTTGAGTATCCTTTGGGTATCTTGAAAATGATGTAACCTGCATTTTTATTGAGTCTTTCATACAAATCCCTCCAAAATTTTACCATTCTGCTGTTTTGAAGTCACACACACACACACACACACACAGAGAGAGAGAGAGAGAGAGAGAGAGAGAGAGAGAGAGAGAGAGAGAGAGAGAGAGAGAGAGAGAGAGATGGGCAGTTGGCCTTACTTAAATCTCAAGTGAAATTATTCATGAATTATTTGAGGGGCCTTACCTTATAGACCTTACAGTTCGTTCGGGTTGCCCCAGGTCCCTCAGTGTGAGGCACCTCTGATGTCTACCAGAGAATTGCTAATGCATCTTCCAGTCTTGGATGGTCTGGGATGCATCTTAGATATTTGTCGAGCTTATTCTTAAACACATCTACGCTCACTCCTAATATGTTTATCAGATGAGCTGGTAGCGCATTGAATAGACGCTGCATTATCGATGCTGGTGCGTGGTGTATTAATGTCCTGTGTGCTTTCCTTAGTTTTCCTGGTATAGTTTTGGGCACTATTAATCTACCTCTGCTTGCTCTTTCTGATATTTTTAGCTCCATGATGTTTTCAGTAGTTCCTTCTATCTGTTTCCATGCCTGGATAATCATGTAGCATTCTCTTCTCCTTTCAAGACTAAATAGATTTAAGAATTGTAGTCTTTCCCAGTAGTCAAGGTCCTTAACTTCTTCTATTCTAGCTGTAAAGGACCTTTGTACACTCTCTATTTGCGCAATATCCTTTTGGTAGTGTGGGTACCACATAATCATGTGTTCAGCTTTTCTTGAAGTGCCAGAGAGAGAGAGAGAGAGAGAGAGAGAGAGAGAGAGAGAGAGAGAGAGAGAGAGAGAGAGAGAGAGAGAGAATGAAGTGATTACATCGGTATGCAGTTTTATGATTTCACAGGATTTTAATTTAACTTTTATTGATACTTTGCTGTGGTTACTTTAATATTAATATTTTAAAATTAGTAAATAATTTTATCATAAAAAATGTATTTAGTCATGAGAATAAAATAAAAATCAGTAATTAGTGAATATTGCTCCATGAAAAAATCAGCGAATGCGAATTTTCTTCCGTCGTATGCCTTGGACAACAAGTCATCTCAAATATTACCATTGAGAATCATAAGAAAACTCTACTTTTAATCCTTTCGGTGTCTTGAAAACAACGAATCCTGCATTTTTAATATTGAGCTTTCATAATAAAAACCCTCCAAATATTGACCATTCTGCCGTTTTGGATGCATATTTCTTCTGATCGTTGTTGGACTGACGTTTCTGAAATACAGTTGAAAATCGTAAGAAAACCTTACTTTTAATCCTTTGAGTGTCTTGAAAACAACGAATCCTGCATTTACATGAGTTTTTCAAAATAAAAATCCTCCAAATATTGACCATTCTGCCGTTTTGGATGCATACTTCTTCCGATCGTTGTCGGACTGGCGTCATCCAAAATACCGTCGAAAATCGTAAGAAAACCTTACTTTTAATCCTTTGGGTGCCTTGAAAACAATGTATCCTGCATTTACTGAACATTGAGTTTTTCAACAGAAAACCTCCAAAATTGATCATGCTGCCATTCTGGAGCCATATTTCTTCCACCGGACCGGCGTTGTCAGCGTCATAAACCTAGAACATGCATTGTAACCCAGGAAATAATTATTTTATGACTATATTTGAAAAACGCTGTAAACTCAGAAAATCGTAAGCCGAGCCCGTCATAAACCGGAGATTGTCCATACCAGGAACGACTTAGCAGACAACCTCATTCTGTTTGTGTCTTATGTCCATAAGAGGAAAGGAGGGTGGGCTCTGATTCTGTAATTACTTGATAAGTATATATAAAACTTAATTTAATTATAAAAATAGCATTTTTATATAACTTACCAAGTAATTACACTGCTGAATACACATTAACAGGAGGTGGGATAAATGGACATATTCTACTCCAAGACATTCAGTCATGTAATAAATTTGAAATAGAAAAGTTGCTAGCATTGAAAACAGTGCTTGTCATTTTCCTATCAAATAAGAGAGCTACTGCAGGAGAATACTGCTTCTGGTTGGTGCTCATCTTAACCTGTAGTGGTGTGATGGTACAGCTGTGGAGTGCCTCTAGCATTGCATTAAAGGAGTATTCTGAAGGCTAGCAAAGCATCAATAGGTGCCCTTGCCCTGGGCGCAGTAACAATATAACATCAACCAGACAATACTGTCACCTACACTGAAATAAAACCACAACCTATCCACTGAAAGTGGTGGGTGCTCTAGGTACACTGTACTCCCAGGCTCCCAAAAACCTGACACCTCTCTACAAGGTGAAGAGACAGGAGAAAATCCTATGCTTCCACCCGCAATACCATGCCAGTTACCAATAATGGTCGCAAGTACTGCAAAATTTTAACACTGTTTTAAATTTATTAAAAACAGTGAGAAGCAAAGATCGATTACACTTCAAGTAGGTCAATTGCAAAATGGAAGTAAGGGGCATATTGTGCCTACAAGCTAATGAGGTAGAAGCTGCTCTGACATCCTTAGCTTTCACTTAAAGTAGGCAAAATGCTCTCCTGAATCTGAGAGAGGTCTCAGAAATAAAGTCCATTTAGAATGAAGGACAATGCGTTCTTAGACAGAGGTTGAAATGGGTCCTTGCCAGAACACTATAGGTTATGGATGGTCCTCTGCTCTTCTGGTCCTGCTCAGGTAATATCTGAAAACTCCAACTGGACAGAGGGCTCCCTATTCTTCCTCAGAGCCAAGGATGTCCATTAAATTCTTAAGGGAGAAAGAACGGATCCAGGCCTTGGATAGGTCCTTGTTCTTGGCTAAAATCCAAGGGTAAACGAGCAAACTGTGTCTCCTTGTGAAAAAGACCCACTCTAGAACAATGGCTTGGATCTCACTAAAACGTTTTAGCAGAGGCCATGGTCACCAGGAAGATAGCCTTCCAGTAAGGTCTTTTCTGAGAGCATAGTAAATCAAAAGAGGGACCCGTCAGTCACTTCAACACTATGTCCAGGTCCCAAGAGACTGGATTTTCTTCCTTGCTTGGACTAGTCAAAGAACTTGATGAAGTTACTTAAAAACTGAGTTAAACATAGCTTGACACCTCTTAATGGAGGAATACGAGAGATTCCAGATCTCCTCATATATCGCTCACTTATTCTGGTAGATGGAGCTAGAAGACTGATGTCCGCATTTGCAATAGTCCCTATAGTACGTCTAGAAAAACCCCTTCATTCTGACAAGTCTGCAGACAGTCTGAGGCCCATCCAGACAAGAGCAAGCCACCCTTGGTGGTATCTCTTGAAGGGAGATTGACTGAGTAGACATGGTTTTGGGGAAGGAGTCTTTGAGAGTCCACCAATAACTGTGGCAGGTTCAGAAAACATTATTTCATGGGTCAGAACAGGGCTATGAGGGTCATCGTAATGTTGTGATGAGACTGAAACTTGTTCAGCACTTCCTTGACTATGCTGAAGGGCAGAAAGATATACTGAACTAGCAGCATGGAGTCTACTGCCCATGCTAGAGGGTCTGGGGCTGGAGAACAAAAGAGAGGAAGACGAAGGTTCCTTAAGGTGGCAAATAGGTCCAAAGTTGGCCTATCCCATAGATTCCAAAGATCCTGACAGACCAGGGGATTCAAGGTCCACTCGGTGGTAAGAACAAGCTTCTGATGGCTCAGTTTGTCTGCCAGAACTTATTAGTTGGCCTGAATAAATCGAGACTAGAAAACTCAATTTTGATCGTCCACTGTAGAAGTTCTCTTGTTGTACTACAGTCTAGGAGTGAACTAAGGGTCGAGAAGCACTGAAGCCCTAAGCGAATTGCTTCCAGCTCTCTGACATAGATGTGAAGGCTCCGTTCTTCTGGGGACACTTCCCGCAAACTTCCCAGTTCCCCAAGTGGTCTCCCCAACCTAGATCAAGGCGCTGAGAAGAAGTCTAAATCTAGTCTCAGAGGATGAAGGAACTTCCCTTCCGAAAGTTAGTTCGGACAGCCACTACTGCAGGTCCAACTTAAATCTGGGGCTCTGGGAAAAAACGACGGTGTCTGGCTGTGTTCCCCATCCCAGCTGGTCTTGTGTTCAAAACCTTCGAGCATTTTTCTCTCAAAGGGAACTGAAGAAGTCAGTTGTCCAGGAAAAACTGATGTTCATGGCCCGAAAATGAAGTCAAATGTGAGGGAGTGAGGACTCGAGAGAAGACTTGTGCCATAAAGGCCGAAGCCTAGATCCCTAAATTGGAAGATCCTGTCTTGTAAGATGGACCTGAGATACTCTCCAAAATCTGGACGTGGACATGGAAGGAAGTATCCTGCATATCCAAGGTCTCCATCCAATCGCCCTGGAAAATGGATGACAGGACTGTCTGGTTCGTCTCCATCTTGAATTTCGTTCTCTATTCAAAGAAAAAAAGGGGGCTGTACACCATGCAGGCTCGCTGATGACTGCAGACTAGCAAGCAACTGAGTGAGCTTGCAGATCATTGTGCAGACACAGACAACTGTGCAGACTAGTTACCAACCCTGCTGACTCTTGATAGCCATGCAGACGTGGACATCCGTGTGGGTTCGACTTCTTATTTGGGCTTGAAAACGTCTTGCGTGGACTCCGCGAAACCTTGTACAGACCGAAAACATATGCGGAAATGTATGTGCGGAAACTAATATCTGGCATGCTTATAAAAAGCTTTAAAAGTCCATAAGACACACAAAAGCCTGGGCACGGGATAGCAGTGTCCATGTCCAAAACCAGGTGTGACAAATTCTTCTGCTGTCCAGACACAACCATTTAAACAGAAAAAAAAGTCTGAGAGCAAGCACTAGACATTCAGCGGCAGGAGCCTAGTACTGGCTAGATAGTGTCGAGCGCTCTGAAACAAGCATCGGGTGCTCAGGACTTGATGCCACAAGCTCGGAAGTTGATTCCAGGCATTTCGGAATGGACGAAGCTAGAAAGGGCTGGTTCGAGAGGGTTCACGGTGCTTTCTCTTCTTGGTTGGAGCCCAAGTAATCTTTCAACAAAAGAATGCTCAGGAGAGAAGGTATTGCCATTCCAAAGGAAGTCAGACTGAGGAAGTGACAGAGGGAACCATAGTGAAACTGCAGGAAGTCTGTGAGTTGAAGCTACCCTCCTTGCCGCTTGACAGGAAGTGGAGAACAGCAACCTTCATCAGAGGTGAAGAACCAAACAACGTTACAGTGCTTACTGTCTGTGCCGGAAAACTCGGAACTGGATGAAAACTAGAGGAAAAATGAAAAAACTCTCATATAAAGTCTAACTTGACTAACGTCTTGGAGGATAACAGAGTCCCCAGTAGACTCGTCCACTAATGTTCCGAGTGAGAAGAAAAAAGGGGCTATGAATCAGCGGACTGTCTGAGAGTAGCTGTGACACTCTTGGCAGATGGAAAGCCTCAAGAGGTGATGTAGGTCTGTAGGCAAAAATAACTGGGCTGATTGTGATTGTGTGGCTCTCACAGTAGTAAAGGAACGCCAGTACTCTCTCTCCTTGAGATTCCAAAGAAAAGAGCAGAAAACTCTAAAATCTCCGCACAGGACAGGACTAAGAGACAATCTGAGGTGATGTCTCTCGGTAAACGCTTGGGAATCCTCTATCTTCTTAGCCCATGCTTCTGCTGCCAATCAAGAAAAAAACTTTACTTCAAAATTCTTCACAAGATCTTCAACAAGGTCTAGTTCCATCGAAGTACCAGAGGGAGGAAAGTCCAAAGACACTTACTTGACTTGCTCCTTTTTAACGAGTCAAACTCCCAACTCCCTGAGAGACTTCTTATGAGGACAAAGAAAATGCCAGATGTGGAAGCTTTCTTTAACAAGCTCATAAATTCGGGACAAAAAAGTCCCCGTCTGCAAAGGACAGGACTCTGAGACACTAACTGTTGCAAAAAAGGGAGCAATGTCAGCTCGCCTTGAACTCTAGGGGAAAGTGGAACAGAATGAAGAGAGCCAAAACGCTTGTAAGTGATCTGTTATGGCGCTCAGAGGCGGGAGTCTGATACTAAAGAGTTGGAGCCTGGTGATCGGGGGCTGGCACTGGCCACTTGAAAGCTGGAGCCAGACATTCAATTGGAGACTGGTTCTCAAAAAAGAACAACAGTGTTCTTAGCAAAGACGGTGCCGAGTAATTATAGAGGAGCTGGCACAAGACATTAGTAGACTGGTGCTGGGCACATGAGAGTGGGCAATGGAAGCGCCGGGTACTAAAAAGAGTGCCAAGCGCCCAGGAACTGGTGCTTGGCATTCAGGAATAGGCGGCGGGAGAACAGGAACTGGTGCCGGACACTAGTAGAATGGCACCAGGCACTCAGGAAGATGTTAATTTGATGAGTGATGGTAACATTACACATCCATCAAGACGCCTTTCCAGTGGCTGTCTAACACTACACATCCGTCAAGACACCTTTCCAGTGGCTGTCTGCCCAATACCTGGGAAAGTATCACAGGTTCGACTCGGGGCGACTACTCAGGGGCATACCCCCTTGGACTCCCTTGGACCGCCAGCATGTCTCCTCCCAGGTTTAGGGGAGTACAGCAGGGACTGTAGGTCTAGGATACCCGACAGGCTGAATAGCCATCTCCTCCACTACACATCCATCAAGACGCCTTTTCAGTGGCTGTCTGTCGATACTGTACCTGGGAATGTGCAACAGATTCAGCTGAGGGGCAAACTGCCCGGGGACTTCCCACCAGCCTCCATTGGACTTTCAGTATGCCTCCTCCCAGGTTTAGGTGAGTCTGACAATGTCTTAGGTCTAGAAGAACTTGAATCAGATCTCAGTAATAACAAAACAATAAAAAAACTTATCCTGAAAGCTATAAGCTTGAAGGCTACGCGAAATCAGCGATAATACTTCACTGAAATCTGGTTACACAACCGGCAAATAATGAACAAAGCTGCTGCAAACACCTGATGTTTGCATCGGGCATGGCGGAAACAGATGAGGTTGTCTGCTAAGTCGTTCCTTGAATTGCAGTTAGTGGGTGGGATTAGTCATCTACATTAAACAATTGAAGCGCTACCACGAATTTGGAATTTAAGCTGCTGTGTGAGTTAGAAACTACAGCAGTGTAACTACTTGATAAGTTACTTATATAAAATGAAGCAATCAAAATACAAACACTCTTTCACAAAATACTGTGCCCATGAAAAACACTGCAACTTTATGGTGTTATGTATTATGTATTCATCAATTAATAAGGAATGGGGAGACAAGCAAGTACAACCCAGCTTCAGGATTACATGTTATGTAATGCACATAACAGTACTCTACTTAACACTTAATAACCTCGTACTACATTGTACTTGCATACTGTGCAGTATAAAAAAAAAAAAAAGGCAAGCCTCCAGAATGTCCACTTCTTTCAGATCACTGATCATGTTATTTTCATAATAAAATTAAGTTAAATATATACTTACCAAAAAATTACATATCTATAGTTTCAACTCGTGCGGCAGCTCAAATTTTACATTAAGGCCCTAACTGGGCAAAGGACCCTTTCTCCTTCTTCTTGGCCAAGGATTTCCATCAAACTCTTTTTAGTAAAGAGAACGGGGTCAGGGCTTGAAAGGTACCTCGTTCTTGGCCAGAAAACTTAGAGTCTTTCGAATTAGATCCCTTAGCGATGTGGAACAGAGAAGTTCGAAAGCAGAGCCAGTCAGCCACTTCAGAACCACATCAAGATTCCAAGAGACAGAGTCGACCTTCCTCTGTTTGGATGTGTCAAAAGACTTGATAAGGTCACTAATATCCTGGTTCGATGACAGATCCAGACCTCTATGTTTAAACACAGAGCTCAAAAGGGCTCTATATCCTCTAATGGTAGAGGGCAAGGCCCTAGAGGACCTCAGATGGAAAAGAAAATCTGCTGAGTCACAGACATCTGTGAAGACAAGACGTTATGTCTGCTACATCATCTGAGGAATACTGCCCACTTGGCCTAGTAGACTTTGCAAGAAGACTAAAGTCTACATCTTGCAATAGCTACTGCAGCTGGTCTTGAAAATCCTTTTGCTCTGATGAGTTTCCTGACAGTCTAAAGCCTGTCAGAGCAAGAGCGGATAAACCTTGGTGAAACTTCCTGAAGTGAGGCTGTTTGAGTAGACATGGTCTTTGCGGAGGCCAGAATGGAGCTACAAGTCATCGTCACGTTGTGATGAGACTGGAATTTGTTTAGCACTTCCCTGACCGTGCTGAAGGGCGGGAATGCAAAAAGGTTTAAGTCTGACCAATTCTGAAGCATGGCATCTGTTGCCCATGCCAGAGGGTTTGTGGTCGGAGAACAGAAGAGAGGAAGGTGATGATTCCTCAAGGTGGTGAACAGGTCCAAGGTTGGTCTGCCCCACAGCTCCCAAAGGTTGATGCAGACCAGGGGATCCAAGGTCCACTCTGTGGGAAGGACCTATTTGCGATGACTCGGTTCATTCGCCAACACGTTCAATTTTCCTTGTATGAACTAAGTGACAAGCTTTACTCACTTCTGATCCGCCCAAAGGAGGAGGCCTTTTGTCACCTTGTAGAGGGAGAAGGGGTGAGTTCCACCCTGCTTTCAAATGCAGGATAGAGCAGTGTTGTTGTCTGAGTGTACCACCACTGTCTTGTTGGAGACTGTGCTTGAGAAAGATTCGAGGCCTATATGAATTGCCTTCAACTGTCCCAGAGACCACTTCCCAGAAATTTCCATGCTCCCCAGAAGAGCTCCCCAACCTAGATCTGAGGCATCTGAGTAAAAGTCTGAGTTGGGGCTCAAAGGAAGCAGAGACTTTCCTCCTGAAAGTCTTCCTTTGGACAGCCACCATCGCAGATCCACCTTGATTTCTGGCGTGATGGGGAACACAAAGGAGTGCGGATGTGTTCTCCTGTTCTAGCTGGCTTTCAGGAAGAATTGCAGAACTCTCATATGCAGTCTGCCCAACTTGACAAACCGCTCGATGGAAGAGTGAGTCCCCAAAAGACTCTTCCATTGATTGGCCGAGCAAGATGGAAGAGAGAGAAAGCTGCGGATTGTCTCAAGGCAGGAATCAACTCTCTTGGGGGATGGAAAAACCTGAAACCTCTGAGGGTTGATTATCATCTCTAAATAAAGAATTTCCTGAGTCACTATCAGCTGGAACTTCCGTAGATTGACAAGTATTCCCAGTTCTTGAACGAGGAGAAGGGTCTTCTGTAGGTCCTTTGTGCACTTCTCCTTCAAAGAGGATCAGAGAAGCCAGTCGTCTAGGTAAAGGCAGATGTTTATGCCTAGAAGGTGAAGCCATTTTGTGAGAGGGGTGAGAACTTGAGGGAAAACTTGAGGAGCTGTAGAGGCTGAAGCACAGAGTCTGAAACTGAAAACTCTGTCCTGGAAGCCAAACCTGAGGTACCTCCTGGAGTCCGGATGGATTGGGACATGGAGTAAACATCCTGCATGTCGAGGGTAATCAACCAATCGTCCTGGTGAATGGATGAGATGACTGACTGGTTCGTCTCCATCTTGAACTTCATCTTCTGGATGAAGAAATTAGAGAGCTGACATCGAGGACAGGTCTCCAACCCCATGATGACTTGGGGACTACAAACAGATGGCTGTAAAAACCTTGTGTGTTGAAATCCTTGTCTTCCTCTACAGCTCTCTTCTGAAGGAGGGATGACATTTTCTCTGAAAGGGCCGAATACTTCTCCAAACCTTTCGAGTAAGCTGTTAATACGATGGGCGTAGTGACTAAAGGGGGATTTGGGATTTCCCTTGAACGGGATGGAGTAGCTCTCCTTCAGGACCTTGACTATTCATTGTTCTGTTCCCGACACTCCACTTCTCCCAAAAATGGAGAAGTCTGGGTCCTACAGATGCATGAAAGACCAAGTCTTCACTTCTTGGAAGAAAGCTTGGCAGAGGTCTTCTTGATTGCTCTGGCCAAAAAACGTACGTTTGAGTGGGACCTAGGCTGAAACTTCTGTCTGCTCCCATGAAAGGGGAGTGTTTGGAGCAGTGAGACTGACTTGGTGACAGATGAGGACGATTCTTTAAGTGGTTTAGAAGACTGTGCAAGAAGGTCCTGAGTTGACTACTTATGGAGGTCTGAAGCTATCTCCTTATCTGTGGCCTGGGAAAAGAGGTGACAATGATCTAAAGGACAGAAAAGAAGGGCTAACTTCTGTGTGGAAGTGACTCCCTTAGCGATTTTCGGCGTCGAAAAGTGTTAATTTTCGTCGCTAGACACGCCCCATAAAACCGGATCACTGTTAACCGAGCCTGCCGTTAACCGGGGACTGCCTGTATACATAAAACTTTATCATAAAAATGTCATTTTTATATAAGTAACTTACCAAGTAATTACATAGCTGATTCCACACTGTTAGGAGGTGGGGAAAAAGCATGGACATATTCTACTCCAAAGCATTAATTAGGTAATGAATTTGAAATAGAATGGTTGCTAACATTTAATAAATGTTTGTTGTTTCCTTACCTGTTGAGAGAGCTGGTGCTGCAGGTACGTACTGCCTCTGGTTGGCGCTTCTCTCAACCTGTAGTGGACGTGGCAATATAGCCAAGGGTTGCCCCTGCATTAGTGGGAACTTTGCAGCAGAGGAAGTACACCGAATGCTGACAAAGTTTTAAAAGATGGCCTTGCCCTGGGCGAAGACCAGAATACAAAATGACAACACCATCACCTACACCACAGAATAAAACCATAACCCAACCATTATCAATAATAGAACACGAACTGGTGGGTACTCCAGGTACAATGTACCCCCAGGTTTCCCATCGACTCAAAACCTTAAGTCAAGGTGAGTGGATAGCAAAGGAACAAAGATTCCCTATGCTTCCTCTCCTTTTGTGGAAGGAGTCTTGGGTAGTCTGCCAAGAGTCGAATCAAGTCTGGAAACCATTCCTTGTTCGGCCAAAATGGGCCTACTGGGGTCAAGGAGGTGTTCTGATGCGTTGACAGCTTGGTGATTACTTCCCTGATTATTCCAAAAGGCGTACACATCTAAGTTTGTCCAGTCCAAAAGCATGGCGTCTGTGCTCCATGCTTGAGGATCTGGGACCGGAGAGCAAAAGAGGGGAAGATGGTGGTTTCTTGACATTGCGAAAAGATCCACTGTGGGTTTGCCCCATAGTTTCCACAGGTCAGACTACTGGGTTTAAGGTCCATTCGGTTGGAAGGACCTGTTTGAGGCAGCTTAATTCGTCCGCTATCACGTTCATTCTCCCTTGAATGAACTGGGTGACAAGAGAGACTTGATTCTCCTCTGCACACAGAAGGAGATCCCTCGCCGTCTCGTACAGAGAGAAGGCATGAGTGGCCCCGTTTGCGAATGCAAGCAAGAGCCGTGGTGTTGTCCATGTGTACTACAATCTTCCTGCCATGGACCCGATCCGAGAAGTACTGAAGGCCCAGGTGAATTGCTCTCAGCTCCTTTATGTTGATGTGAGAATTCTGTTGTACTGTAGTCCATGTTATGGAGACTTCCTGGCCATCCAGAAGGGCGCCCCAGCCTAGGTCAGAGGCATCTGAATAAAATAGGTCTGGGCGCACTGGGAGAAGAGACCTCCCTTCCTGAAGTCTTTCTCCGCACAACCACCACCGGAGATCCTCTTTGATTTCTGGCGTATCAGGAAGATGAAAGAGTCTGGTTGGGTCTTTCTGCACCAGTTCGCTTTGAGGAAAAACTGAAGGGGTCTAATGTGCAGTCTGCCTAGTTTTACAAACTGCTCTACTGAAGTGAGGGTCCCCAGAAGACTCATCCACTGTACTGCTGAGCAGGAAGGAAGAACAAGGAACTGACTGACAGTCTGAAGGCAGTTCTTGACTCTTTTGGGCGACAGAAAAGCCTGAAAAGTCCGAGAGTTCAGTATCACCCCTAAGTAGGGAATCTCCTGAGTCAGTGTCAGAAGGGATTTCTTTTTGTTTACGAGAATGCCTAACTCCTGTGTCAGGCGAAGAGTTCTTCTCAAGTCCTCCGTGCACTTTTCCTCCTCCTCCGAGTGGAGGAGCTCATCAGAAGTATTCTGGCGCGAGACGGAGGGCACCGGACGCTCATCAGCAGTAATCTGGCGCGAGACGGTGTGCGCCGGGTGCTCATCAGAGGAAGTCTGGCGCGAGTCGGTGGGCACTTGGGGCTTGGAAGAAGTCAGGAGCTTAGAACGCTTATAGCGCTCAAGACTCTCTGAAGAAATGACGACGATGAGCAGGAGAATCAGGCTGGACTTGAAAACTGCAGGAAGGTTGTGGGCTAGTCTCCCTGTACCTCTTGACAGCCAGGGAAGAGGAGCGCCAATATCCGCATGTCTCTTGAGTGAGCGTGAAGAAATAAGAGTAGCGATATGGGAGCTTCTTGCGCGGACTGGAAGATTCCGAATCTAAAGAAAGTTGATGCACAGGAATGCCTTTCCAATGGCGTTTAGTCGAAGCCTGGGAGAGCACGACAGGCTCAACAGAGGGGGAGACTGGCCGTGGGCAAACCCTGCCAGCCTCCCTTGGACCTCCGGTATGTCTTCTCCCAGGTGCGGGGGAGCGGGACAGTGACCTTCGCCTAGGAGCACTGGTGGGATGGACAGCCACCTCCTCAATATTCACAGCACTCTCACTTCTCACTGCACAGCCAATACACTTATATTTTTTTTACATTAGATTTAATAGCTGATCCCATTCCCATAATAGTACTAAATAATACACTAAATTTCTGATCGAACCTAGATTTGAGGCTGGCAATGGCACTAAGAGTGGAATCATGGAAACCTGGAACAGGAGTGATGGTAAAGGACTTAGGATAGGAGAAGGAGGAGGAATTGGAGGAGTGGTAGTTCTGTCATCCCCTACATTATCCAAAGGAATGGAATCTGCATTGGCCCTACTTTCAACCCTAATGGCTGCTTTCCTCTTCTTATCTCCTTCTAATTTCTCTAGATGAGATTTCAAGGTTTTCCATTTCTTATCCTCCCAATCCTGACACGCTTTGCAAGTATTATCCTTACTACATTCTTGCCCCCTACATTTAGTGCATTTTGTACGTGAATCATATGAAAGCTTAGTTAGCCTAGTTCTACAACACTCAGAACAAAAGCGAATACTTGATGAACTGGAATCCGACATTGTTAACTAAACAATGAATTGAGCTCTTCAGCTATGCTGTTCCTATTGTTCCCCAACAGTGGGCAGGGCTAGTCACCTACAAGAAAACAGCAGAAGTGCTGCCGTGATTTTTAAAATTTAATCTGCCACACAAGTTGAAACAATAGTTATGCAATTACTTGGTAAGTTACTTATATGAAATTTCCCATTACTGTATTACCTCAAAGACAGTCTTTCTGATGACACATTCACCCAGTAATCTTTTTACCATCAACAAAAATTAAAGAAAAAAGAAAATACTAACCTGTAATTTTCTCTGTGCTTCTGCAACTAAAGCTTTATGGACAGTATCCCAATTCTTTTCCTTGCGTTCCTTTAACACACGCTCACGTAGTCGTTGGGGATAAATGGTATATGCTCCCTTGACACCTATATGATACTTCCCAGAAGGGTTAACCCATGATTCTGGAACCTATATATAAAAAAAAATGAGGTACCACAGGAATAGTTCATACAGGAAATTATTCTCAAAATACCCTACATTGCCATTCTTAGAAATACAAAAAAAACTTACTATAATTTCAAAAATTAAATTACAGCATACCTTAAGTTTACGACCACTGAGACCAGCAATGACTCCCTCAGATGCTTCTACTACAGTTGAGGTATCGACATCACCAGCTCCTGATGCATCTATACGATCTATGATCTTTACTTTACCTTCTGTAGTTACCTGTATGAAGCATAAATGAGGAGTAATGACCATAATCACTTCTTCAAGATCATGCAAAAAAACTAAGTGAGATACAAGACTGAAAAGTTACGGTGAAGCACAGCATGGATGCCAACTGCTCCACTAAACAGACTCATGAAAAAGACCTTCATTTTACCATACATAGAGCTACATGGAAATGTTACAGGCCAAAAAATTTACAACACAAAGGAATTCATTTTACATCATATATTGTACCTGTATTCTAGGGTACTTTTATGCAATTTCAAAATCCCCATCACATCTCAGTCAACATTCAATTACCATAACCCTTCTATAAACAGAGTTCCCACCTACCTAGCAAACAAATATTACTTAAAAGTATAATAAAAATCTGTAAAAGACCACCAGGTATAGCCTGAATGGCTAGTATTCAATGAAGTTCTACAAAGTATTTTTCAACTGCATTAAGATATCACGTGTCAACATAAAAGATACTTAACCCTTGTAAATCATCACTGCTAAACATTACATAAGCTCATATGACAACATTAACTCATCAATTATACCATTACAAATGTATTTTCTTTAATTAACAAAATACTATATAGCATACACAAAACACTGAAGCCTTGCCTGTAATCCAGGAGCACCAGGATCAACACCAGAATCAAAGATGGCGATGACTACCCCTCGTCCATCATAATTTGGGTATTTATTAATCAAGCTAACCACTCCAGTTTCTTTCCTGCAATAAAAAAAATCAATAAATATCTCTCTGAGGAAAATCCAAGCCAACCTAACCATTAGGGTAAGCTGCAGCCATTATTTTGGATTGGTGAGTGAGAAAAGTCAATCAACATGTCTATTTTCCTACTGCTAAACCACACACTGTACCTTCACATCTTAATTCGTATGCTCTTAATACTGTATCCCAGCTCTGAATCCTGGCATTCTGTACTCCCATTACTTCAGTTGTGAAATTGCTAATTTTCAAGATAATTTATATTTTCATAATATACAAACCTTAAGTCTTTTATGTGGAATACCTTTGGCAATAGCTGATCCTGTCCTTGAAGCTTGGTAACAAGGTAGTTAACTAGTAAAAGGTGAATGAAGAGATGGGGGGGACTCTCCCACTCATTTGGCAAGCAACTCACTGTGGGGTTGGTTAGAGGTAAGAGTATGATATAAAACTTTGGATTTGTGTATCTATGAAAAATACAAAGCATCTTAAGAATCTGCAAACAGTTCCTACAAGAATGATATATATATATATATATATATATATATATATATATATATATATATATATATATATATATATATATATATATATACATACATATATTATATATATATATATATATATATATATATATATATATATATATATATATATATATATATATATATATATATATATATTACACATATACATACATATATATATATATATATATATATATATATATATATATATATATATGTAATTCTAATAGGACCGCTATTAGAATGACATATGTGTCTGGTAAAAGTGACCAGTAGATTCTACACACACACACACACACACACACACACACACACACACACACACACACACACATACATATATATATATATATATATATATATATATATATATATATATACACACACACACACACACACACACACATATATGCGCTTTTGGGGCAAAGTTTTTCTTGTATGCAAATTTCGTTGAATTCTATGGCTTTTTGATTGTTGAAACTTCTTATTAATTTGACAATATTTTCTGAATCTTCTTCGTTCTTCCAAATTCAGTTGATGGAAAAAAACAAAGATTAACTCTCTGTTCCATTTACTATATACACAACACCAAAGCTGTCCTGTCACTCGTCGTGACCTCTTCAAAATGTATAATCTGGACATAGCGTCTTGTTGTTTTGTTAGTGTGTGGACAGATATGTAGCGTCCAAAACAATAATACAATAAATCATTATAATAAAATAAGTACAAAATAAAGTTTTAATTTACCTACGGTTATTGAAGTTAAAATACAATAAAATTTATAATAAAAACATAATTTGCTTTGTGAAAAATACTGAAAACAAAATCATCAATGTACGTTTATGTAACAAAATGCAAACAGATTCAGCTATGATTAATCTATGGCGATTATGTTCTTTGTAGATGATATGTGTATTCTCCACTAGCTCTTGTGTCATAGGTTTTTGGTTGTGATGGTCTACGTAGTGTTGGTGGATGGATCCATTATTTCGATGGGCCTGTAGGCATCTTTTTAGTGTGGTGGAAGTTAGACCAACGTACATTTTTTCGGAGGACTGGCACATCCTCTCTGGGCAGGTAAAGCGGTAAACAATGTTGATACTGTCTTCCTTGTCTGGCTTCGAGCTGGTATTATTTCTCATTATGAGAGACGCTGTCAAATTCGGTTTGCAGTAAAAGCATACATGGACCTTTTCGAATGGGGCTTTAGGTGTTATTTCTCTCTTTATGATGTTGGTGATCGCCTTTTTCTCTTCCTCGAATCTATCATTGTATTCAGTTTGATGATAAATAATGATATTTTTATTGCCGTCACCTGGTTTTTTGGTGTTGTTAGTGTAGAACTGTTCTACTCTTCTTATTACTTCCTCGATCAGTTTATCTTGAAATCCGTTATTTGTCAAGAGCTGTTTGACCACCACAACTGAAAACCTACGACACAAGAGCTAGTGGAGAATACACATATCATCTACAAAGAACATAGTCGACATAGATTAATCATAGCTGAATCTGTTTGCATTTTGTTACATAAACCTACATTGAACAGACAACTAGAAGAGGAAAGATCACTCCCATCTAGCAGAAACCATAATAACCATAACAATGGCAGCAACACCTTTTAAATCACACGCTTTCTCTTTCCCTCCCCATTTCAACTCCCCCTACCCCTGTAATCCGTATACCTGCATTTCCTTTCCTGTTTTGTTTGTTGCCACCAGAACACATGATTTTGTTTTCAGTATTTTACACTAAGTAAATTATGTTTTTATTATATTTTATTGTATTGTAACTTCAATAACTGTAGATAAACTAAAACTATTTATTTTGTACTTATTTTATTATCATGATTTATTGTATTATTATTGTTTTGGATGCTACATATCCGTCTGCACACTGTAACAAAACAACAAGATGCTATGTCCAGATTATACACTTTTGAGAGGTCACGACGAGTGACGGAGCAGCCGTGGTGTTGTGCTTACAGTAAATGGAACAAAGTTAATCTTCATTTTTTTTGTCCATTAACTGAATTTGGAAGAATGTAGATTCAGAAAATATTGTCAAATTAACAAGTTGATAAAAATTCAAAAGCCATAATCGTCGTAAGCCGAATTCAACAAAAATCTTTGCTTAATATATATATATATATAAAAACCTAAATTATATTATATATATATTTCTTCCGTCGGATATATATAACATATATAAATAATTTCTGATGAATATATATATATATATATAACGCCGTAAGCATGGAACCGCCGTGAAACATGCCTGTATATATATATACATATATACATATATACATATATATATACATATATATATATATGTATATATGTATATATGTATATATGTATATATGTATATATGTATATATATATATATATATATATATATATATATATATATATATATATATATATATATATATATATATAAACTACTGATTTATAACTAGATTTTCATTGTCGATAATCCGTTATCGCGCCACTAACTGAGGATCAGTGCTATTGTCACCAATTTTCGGTTGTCATCACGACGCCGAACGGAACCCTGCCGATAACCGGGACTACCTGTACATACACACATATGTACAGTATATATATATATATATATATATATATATATATATATATATATATATATATATATATATATATATAATATATATACCTATACAGGTAGTCGAATTTACTTACGATTTACTTTATTAGGTTCTGACAGAGCGGTCGGAAGTCGATCTCAAATACCGTAAGTTGACCAACCACATATGTACATGTATTCTGTACCTACCTTATATTATCCATCATATATTATATCCTAAGTATGACTAGCCTACATATACATTTTATATTATCCCAAAAATGTGCATGTATAGTACCTATTATTACGTTTAGCATATGAAATCTTATCATGCTTGAACTCCTTGATTAATACTTTTATTACTGTATTTAACATTTTTATTGTAGGCATTCAAACCATCTGCCTGTTTACATTTTCTTATCCGCCATTTGCATTGCCAATCGGCTACACGTATGACGTATTATTTACTTTTATTTATTTATAGGTTTGAATTAAATACATACTGTATTTGATGGCGTGTAAGACGCACTTAAAAAAAAAAATGGCCTAAAAAATCCCCCTGCGTCCTATGTACATAATGTAGGCTCAAAATTTAAGAATTTTGGCTGAAATTATACATGAAACGTCACGTAGATGTTGTAACCTAGCCTAACATTCGGTGTTATCCTAATAACCTATTAAAAAACAACAAAGTTTATTATAATTATTTATCATTATCACACTTACCATCACCGCAATTACTACTGCTAGTATTATAATCAATATCTATGTTATTATTATCGATATTTTCATTAAAATGTGTTAATATCATTATCGCTGTCTACAGCGGATCGCGCATTCCACATTTACAGACTTACAGTACGTGTGCTGCCACCTATTGGTGATTATCTCGAGAGCTTTACGGATAACAAGGCTTCGTTCAGTTGGTAGTTGGCAATTCCTGCTAACATTCTCTTTACGCATAACAACATGGCTTGATCAATTGGTGGTTGACAATTCCTGCTACCATTCTCTTTAGGCATAATAACAAGGTTGAGTTGAGTTGATACTTCAGAATCTTTCGTGCTAGCATTCTCTTTTAAGAATAATAACATGGCTTTGTTCAGTTGCTCACGAGACTCGAGCCATTACATAAGAAACATTTTTATTTATTGGATTTTACCCTTGATTGCATACTTTTATAATATATAATGGATATATATAACATATATTACCGAGGGTAACATCTTTATTAATGTTTTTGTTGATTCTGCGGTCAGAAACAATGTTTACAAATGAATGTGTTGCAATCTATTGGTAAACCTATGAGGTAGCTTTCAGCAGCAGACGAAACATTCGATTGTAGTAAATGGCTGATTGTATAATACATATTTTGATAAATATAAATATGGTAAATAACTTCATTAATGTTTTTGTTGATTCTGTTGGTAAGAAACAATATGCATATGATAACCTAATACTACAGTTTTTACTTACCAATTCATATGAGCATAGGCTAGGAAACCTTATTTTTTTTCCCTCAATGTCCTGCTGAAATTGGGGTGCGTCCTATGCAGACACGCGTCTTATAAGCCATCAAATACAGTAATTTATTACATTTGATTTATTTGCAAAAAATAGAAATACAAAATACATTACAAAAATATGAATCTTTTACCATTTTCGAACGACACAAACACACTGAACGCTGCCAAAAGCTGAGCATCTCTCGGATATGAGCGCGCTGCCGGTAGCGGGAAAAGGTATCGTACGCCCGCTCGACGTATTTTAGTAAAATATAAAATTAAATATTATTATATTGTCGTAGCCGTCGTAAAGTCGGTCGGTCGTAAGTGGCACAGGTCGTAAGTCAACGACTACCTGTATATATATCTACCTATATACTGTATATATCTATCTATATATATATATATTTACCAAGTAACTACATAGCTATTAGTTTCTAACTATTCCGGCAGCTTAATTTGAAATCCATGGTAGCGTTCTATTGTTTTGGTGTAGGTAACTCTACCCTACCCACAGGTACAACACAGCTTTAAAGCTCAATTCGTTTGTGGCCTATGTCCACGAGAGGGGAGGAGGGAGGACTCCGATCAGTAGGTCTTTGACATAAGGCAGGGGATCTGTTCCAGCACTGTCCTGTAATTTGATTTCCATTGTAAGTCACTGTTTCGCTGTAGTTACTTGGTAAGTATAAACAGTACGTCACCAACTTATGGCAACACTGACTTATGGTGGATTCGATCTTACAGTGCCTTTTTAGTGCCGTTAATGGTGTTTTACAGTGCCATAACTTGATGTTGCATCAAGTTACGACCCTGTAAGCACCACTGATGGCGCTAACAGCAATAGGCATCAAGTTAACTGCGCTTATGGCACTGTAACCTGATGCAACATCAAGTTACAGCAGCATTAAAGTGCCGATAGCGTATAAAACTTTATCATAAAAATGTAATTTTTATATAAGTAACTTACCAAGTAACTACATAGCTGAATCCCACATTGACAGGGGGTGGGATACATGGACATATACTACGCAAGAACACACAGTAATGGAAATGATTTTGGAATAGAAAAGTAGCTGGCACCGGTAAAATGCTTGTAACCTTACCTCGTGAGAGAGCTACAGCAGGAAGATACTGCCTCTGGTCGGTGCTCATCTCGACCCGTAGTGGCATGGTGGTAAAGCCAAGTGGCGCCTATACTTCAGTGGGTGCTTTGCAGCCGAGGAGTACACAACTCTGATGGTTGACAAAGCATTACGATATAAACAAAAGCCCTTGCCCTGGGCGCAGGACCACAAAAACAACCAGATAACTAAGTTACCCACACACCACATAAAAAAATTAACCATTACCCAGCCATTAACATTACATAATGACTGGTGGGTACCTCATGTACACAGTACCCCCCAAGCTTTCCAAAACTCAACAACCTATATCAAGGCAGGGGGATAGCGCAATAGAAGTGATACCTCCTATCCTTCCTCCCCCAATACCATGCCAGTCACCTTCTATCCTTCTTCCCCTAATACCATGCCAGCCATGGATAACGGACCTAAGGTACTGCAGTTATCATATACTGTTTCTACATCATGTAAATAAAAACTGGGAAACACTTGATTTGTACCTCCAAAATGTTGACTGCACACTCGTAGAAAGAGATAAGTTGCGTTTGAAGGCCGGCGAGTTTTCGAGTGAGACTCAGAGATTACATCCCTCAAGAAAAATGCTTTGGACAGTGGATGAGAAGGATCCTTGACTGAGCACCACAGGTTAGATGTACCTCTGATTCTCTTAGTTCTCTCAAGGTAATGTCTTAACGCTCTTACCAGACAAAGAGCTCTCTCTTGGTATGTTGGTCCGAGGATGTCAGTCAAGCTCTTGATCGTGAATGAATGGGGCCAGGGATTGGATGGAGTTTTATTCTTCACTAAGAAACCTATAGTGAATGGGCAGACCACATCTCCTCGTGCAAAACCTACTTTCTTGTTCAAGGCCTGCAGTTCAATAATCCTCTTTGCCGTAGCCAAGGCTACTAGAAAGAGGGCTTCCTAGATAGATCCCTAAGATGAGGATTGAAGAGGCTTGAATGGAGGGCCCAAAAACCATCTTAGAACTACATCTAGATTCCAAGACACCGAAGCTGCCTTCTCCTGTTTCGAAGTGTCTGAGGACTTCATAAGGTCATTGATGTCTTTATCAGCACACAAGTCTAATAGTCATGCCTAAATACTGAATTTAGCATAGCTCTGCAGCCCCTGATCGTGGGTGTAGCTAAACCTCGAGACGACCTCAAGAAGAGTAAAAAGTCTGCTATTTGCACTACAGAGGTAGAAGTAGACAAGACATAATGTCTTCTACACCAGCTGCGGAAGGCTGCCCACTTAATCTGGTAGACCTGAGAGGAAGACTGGCGTCTACACTTTGCAATCGCCTCCACAGCTGGTCTCAAAAAATCCCTTCGCTCTGACAAACTTCATGATAGTCTGAAGCCTGTCAGCATAAGAGCGGATAATCCTTGGTGGAACCGGCGAAAATGCGGTTGCCTGAGTAGACTTCGTTTCTGTGGCAAAAGTCTTGAGAAATCCATCAGCTGATTGAGGAAGTCCGGAAACCATTCCTTCCACGGCCAAAAAGGAGCTACCAGGGTCATCAGTGTGTTGTTGTGTGAGAGAAACTTGCTGATGACATCTCTCACAATACTGAAAGGTGGGAAGGAGTAGACTCCAGGTTTGACCAGTCCTGGAGCATTGCATCTGTTGCCCAAGTGAGAGGGTCTGGGGCTGTCAATAATACAAGGGAAGACGAGATTCCCATGACTCACGGGATTTTCTATGGAACATATCCGTAAATTATTTGCAAAAAATTCGGGAATTCACTGACTTTTTTGTCAAGAAATATTCACTAATTGATGTATTTTGATGTTATTTTCATGACTAAATACATTTTTTATGATAAAAAATGATTTACTAATTTTCAAATATGACTGAGATTAAGATTAAATAATAATAATACAGGACTGTAAGATTAAATATGTAATTAGATGAAATAATACAGAACTTAAAGACAAGAGAGAAATAGATGGTAAAAATGACATTTTTATGATAAAAGTTTTATATATACTTACCAAGTAATTACATAAACTACACAGTAGTTTCCTTACTGTAAGATTAAATATGTAATTAGATGAAATAATACAGAACTTAAAGACAAGAGAGAAACAGATGGTAAAAATGACATTTTTATGCTAAAGTTTTATATATACTTACCAAGTAATTACATAAACTACACAGTAGTTTCCTTGCATGGTAGCTTAAACTAATAAATTCCTGGGTAATGGCTCAAAGTATAGTGCAGGTGACTGGTCCCGGCCACTAACAGGAATACCAGGAACTACAAGCAGACAACTTCATTCTGTTGCTGTCATATATCCATTGGAGGGGAGGAGTGAGGGCTCCAATCATGTAAATACTGTATTTGTTAAGCATATATAAAACTTTATTTTATCATAATAATGTATGTCATTTTTATATTTATATAAGTGACTTACCAAGTAATTACACAGCTGACTCCACAGTGAAAGGAGGGGGGCTAAATGGACATATTCTACTCCAAACATTAAGTAATGTAATGAATTTGAAATAGAAAAAATTGCTAGCATTGAATACAATGCTTGTAGTTCCTTATTAGTTAAGAGAGCCTGCAATAGAACATTGCCTCTAGTCAGTGCTCACCTTAACCTTTAGTGGGCGTGGAAGTATAGCCAAGGGTCGCCCCTACTTTAATGGGAACTTTGCAATGAGGGAAGTTCTCCAATAGCTTGCAAAGCATAATTGGAAGTTTTGCAGTGAAGGAGCTAACCAAAGGTTAGCAACTTTTCAAAAGTGTCTGCAAACCTTCAAAAGTGCCCTTGCCCTGGGAGCAATACCACAATAAAAAACAACCAGCTAACACTGTCACCTGCACTGGAAAAAAGACCACAACCCATCCACTGAAAGTGGTGGGTGCTCCAGGTACAATGTACCCCCCGGTTCTCACAACACTTGTTACCTTACTACAAGGTGAAGAGAAAGTAGGAGAAAATCCTCTGCTTCCTTCTGCGAAGCCCAGCCAGTTCTAATAAATGCAGGACTGGAAAAAGTTTTAACATTGTTTAAACTTTCTGAAGAAGTGAGAAGCAAAAATCAATTACACTTAAGGTGCATACTTGCATGAAGACTAAAGAGGAAGAAGTTGTTCTGGCATCTTTAGCCTTCACTAAAAAGCAGGCACAATGCTCTTCTGAAACTAAGACTGGTCGCAAAGTTCAAGTCCATACGACGAAGAACAATGTGTTCTTAGACCGAGGGCGAAAAAGTGTCCTTGTCAGAATACTATAGGTAATATTCGAAAACCCTGACAGAATAGAAAGCTTTCTACTCCTCCCCAGAGCCAAGGGTGTGGGGAAATTTGGTGCCAGATGATTGGCAGCTGGTGCCAGGCATTCCCAGGAGCTCGGCAATGCTGGTGCCAGGTGAACTGGAAGTCAGGCGAGGGAAAGGCTTTGGCTGGTGGGCATTCCTGGGAGTCCTGAACACTGTCCGGCTGTTAAGACCGTCTTCTCTTCCATTAAGTTCTTGGGAGAGAGATTGGTTCCAGATCATGGAACGATACTTGTTTTCGGTTAAATTCCGGGGTAAACTAGCAAACCGCTTTACTGAGACAGACGTGGCTTGATACTCCTAAAAAGGAGGAACATGAGAGGTTCTATATCCTCTCTGATGAAAGAGGCAATGCTGCCATAAGTCATAAGTGTCTCGGAAGAAGAAACTTAAGAGTCTGAGACACCTGATTCAGATTATTCACTCAAGTGGTAGACTTTCGAATGTCTTTAGTAGTACCTCTGAAAAACTCCTCCTTCCTGACCAGAACCTGGGCAGCCCAAAGCCTGTCCGCATAATAGTGTGCCACCCTTGGTGGTGTCTCTTGAAGAGAGGTTATTCGAGGTTATTTGAGAAGAAACGAATCGTGGAAGGATTCTTGGAGAGTCCCCCAATCAATCACAGCAATACAGATACCTTAAATTATGGTTCAGTGTGGGGTTATGAGGCACGTTGCAACGTTCTGATGAGCCTGAGAAGACTTCAGCCCTTCATTGACCATGTTGAACGGAAGAAGAGCTTGGAGGTCCAAGTTGGAACAATGGTCAAACGGAAGAAGAGCGTGGAGGTCTAAGTTGGAACAATCTTGTTAGAAGGTCCCATTAAGGTGGCAGACAGACAAGGTCGGCCTGCCCCACAGAAGCAGAAAACTGGACAGATCAGGGGATTCAAGGTACACTCGGCAGTAGGAGTGAGTTTCTGATGGCTCAGCTCATCCGCCAGAAATTCCAGTTAAGTTAGAAAAAACTTGATTTATCATCCGCAGTAAAACCTTCTTGTTGCTTGGTGGTGAGTGTTCAAGGAAAAAAAACATAAGGACTGTGGTCAATTCTAAAGGAAAACCACAGTCTAGAAGTGAGCAAGAGATGAGAACTGAAGCCTTAAGCGAATGGCTTTCGGTTCTCTAGCATATGTGTCAAGGTTCTGTTCCCTCGGGGGACATGTCGTGTAAGTTTCCCAGATCCCCGAGCAGGCTCCTTCTACTAAAACAAGGAGAAAGAAGCAGTTTAAGACTGGGCTCATGATGAGGGACTTCTTCTGAAAGCTTAAATTCGGACAGCCACTACTGCAGGTCTGACTGAAGACCGGGACTAAGGAAAAAGACGACAGAGTCTGGCTGTGAATCCCTGACCCAGTAAGATCTCAAAACCTTCGATTTTCTTCAAAGGGAGATAAAAATCAGTCACCCAAGAAAACAGACATATTCAGAAAAAAAAAAAAAAAAAAAAAAAAAAAAAAAAAAAACTGGCATAGCCACTAGGCTGCATGATTAATCTTCTCTAGAACCGTATCTTCATCTAAGAGAAAAATTGGAACTGCTGGCCATGCAGACTTGCTGATGATTCCGCAGACTCGCAAGTAACAGAGCGAGCAAATCATCGTGCAGGTTCCCGGGACAACTGAGCTAACTAGTAGCCTACCCTGTTGATCCTTGACAGTCATGCAGATACAAGAACATCCATGTGGAAACGACTTCTTACTGGACTTGAAAACAGTTTGTGTGAACTTGACGATACCTCATACAGACTGTATACATACGTGAAAATAAGAAGCTCTGGTCCAAAGGAAGGAAAGGGAAACTCTCCTATGAAGTATGACAAACTTGAAAAAACGACTGTGGAAGACAGAGTCCCAGTAGACTCATCCACAAATGTTCCAACATTGAGATTGGCATCCCAAAAGCTGACTCTGCGACAGAGACTGTAGGGTAGGCTAGGTACAACTAGGTAGTAAAGTTCACTCTTCTACAGACCCAGAGAAGAGAGCAGAAAACACTAAAAGCTATCTCGACTGTCCTTGTCCAAACCAGAAAGAACTAAGGGACACTCCGAGGCGCTGCCTCCTGAAAAATGCTAGTCTCCTCTACCCAGTGCTCCTGTTGTCAGACAAGAAAGACCTTACTTTGAAATCTTAATGCGATCTTCAACAAGCGGGTCTAAATTCCGTTGAAGCACCAGAGGGGGAGGAAAGACAAAAGGCACTAGACTTGCTCCCTAAACAAAGAAAAAAACACTTCCAACTTCCTGAGAGACTCCTAAGAGGATGAAGCAAACGCTAGAGAAGGGAGCTTCTACCACAAGCTCAACACTTCTGGACAAAACAGTCCCTGTTCGCAAAAGACACTACTGTACTCCGAGACACTAACTGACACAAAACGGAAGTAGTGTCAACTCGTCTTGAGTTATCAGGCGAAGATGGAAAATAGACTGAAGTGGAACAAAACTCTTGTGAGCAGGTTGTATAGCCTGGTACTGAAGAGGTGGCACCGGATGCCTGACAGCTGGTGCCAAACTGAAGGTGTATGCATGGACACAGGTGGACATGTGCACAGTTGGCAATTTGGACACTGGATGCCTAAACACTGGGCGCTCAGATCCCACTGCATGGACACAGGTGGACATGTGCACAGTTGGCAATTTGGACACTGGATGCCTAAACACTGGGCGCTCAGATCCCACTGAACGCTCAGACACCCAGAGAATCATGAGAAATTACGCCATTGGCGCTTCTACAATTAAAGCACATCCTTATGGACGCTTTTCCAATGGCTGTCCATCAACACCTGCAGACAACAGGCTTGCCCGAGGAGTCAACTACCAGGGGGCAAACCCCTTCAGACTCCCATGGACTTCAGTATGTCTCCTCCCCGGTGTGGGGGAGTGGGACAGGGACTGGGTTTAGGAGATCCGAGGGGTTGGCTAGCCACCTCCCACACCACACATCCAGTAAGGCGCCTTTTCAGCAGCTGTCTGTCGATACCTGGGACCAGACAACAGACTCGACTGAGGGGCGACTACCCATGAGTAATCCCCCCAACCTCTGGTATATCTTCTCCCCGGTGCAGGGGATCGGGATAGGGACCTTTGTCTAGGAGCATCGGGGGATGAGTATCAACCTCCTCCACTGCACAACACTTCACTATTACAAGGTTAACTTCCGTTAACTCGGACACAAGACTGGCAGTGGCATGGGAAGCAAGCGAGGAGCCAGGCGCAGGAGCAAGTGGATACTAAATAAGAGGGCTAGTAGCAGGAGAGAGTTGGCACCAGATAATGGGGAACTAGTGTCCGGAACTGGGCTCTCCCAGGATGTAGCTGGCACCAGGGTAGCCAAGCACCAGCTCAGGAGCCAAGACTCGGAAGCTGGTGAGCATTCCTGGGTGATTGGAGCTGATTCTCAGCTGTCAATACTCCAAAGCCCAGCACCACCAAACTAAGCACAAAATCTCTCATTACTACATTCTGCCCTTACACTTTTTCAGTTCTCTGCAAAGGAAAGTGTAATAAAAAGATATTCAATTAATTCTTTACCAACAAATGCTTGAAGTACCCACAGTACTATCATTCAGAGATATCTCGATTCCTAACAAACATTATTTGAGGCTTCAGATATGTATTTTATAACCGAAAATCAGTTCAGAACGCAATGCTTACATCTTATTTGCCAATCGGAAAAAGAAAGTTAACCTTTACTGACCAAACTTAGAAATAACCAGTACCAACATACAGACATATCTCAATTACTACCAAACATTATTTGAGACTTGTTGATATGCATTTCAATATCAAAAAAATTGGTTCAGTAGAGAACACAATAGTTACGTTTTATTACGCTGATTGGTATATGAGGTAGCAAATGCAATATTTAATTTTTTTACGCTACTAGGAATAGGAAATGTTAACCTTTACCGACATAGTTCAAAGAACACTGAGTACCACCATACAGACATATCTCAAATCCTATCAAACATTATTTGAGACTTTCAGATATGTATACACTACCAAAAATGTCTGCCGGGTAGTGAACACATATTTACGTTATTACGCTATTCAGAAAAGGAAGTTAACCTTTACCAACAATAGTTGAAGTATGCAAAGTATCATCATACAGACATGTCTCAAATCATAACAAACATTGAGACTTGCTGATAAGCATTTCGTTACTATAAATATTGGTTCAGCAACGAATGCAGTGTTTACATTGTATTATGTTAACTGATAAAAGTGGTAGTGCAGTAAACAACGCTACCGGTAGTTAACCAATTTGATTGTGAATTTGCTACTCTAGAGAAAAATTAAAATTTGAATCAGATCTTAAAATAAACAATAGAATATTGATCCTGAAAGCTGTAGGCTTGAAGGTTGCTTGACATCAGCGATAATATGTCACCGAAATCCAGTCTCCGACCGGCAAATTTAAGAACAAAGCTGACACTGACACTCAGTGTTGAATCGAGCACCGGCAGAAACAGAATGAGGTTGTCTGCTAGTAATTCCTGTAAAGGCAGTCCCTGGTTAACGGCAGGCTCGGTTAATGGCGATCTGGTTTTAAGGTGCTTGTCTAGTGACGAAAATTGGCACTTTTTGGAGCTGAAAATCACATATTTCCACTTACTGGTACCGATAATTGGGTATTGGCACTGATATGTAGCTAACAGAGGTGCCAATAACCAAAAATCAGCGCTTTTCGGTGCCGAAAAGCCCGAAAATCACCGGAAAAGCCCCAAAAACCGGTGGTTATCATCACACCCTCAGAATGGAACCTCCGCTGATAACCAGGGACTGCCTGTATTCCCATTAATGGGCACAATCAGTCACCTGCACTATACTTTGAGGCATTTCCCCACAAATTTTTTCATTTAACCTGCTGTGCAAGGCAACTATAGGCTACGTAATTACTTGGTAAGTCACTTATATAAAAAACTGGTTTCCACCCCTCCATCCAGGGGATATCTAGAATAAGTACTACTTTTCAAATAATAATAATAATAATAATAATAATAATAATAATAATAATAATAATAATAATATACTGTAATTATAACATTTATGCATTTCTATAGTAAGTTATGAAAAATTTTAAACAAATTTCAACCCTGATCTTTTCCTGAGTTTTTGAGCTCAGGGGGAGGGTGAACCTTTCAAATATATCAAATTGCTGACATTTCTGACCAAGGGTAGATGTTGCCACAGCGTGATTAAATCAATTCCTCTTTTTCCTTCCTTCCTTTCTCTATCTCTCGCCAAAGGGTAGAATGTGAGAAAAAAAGACAAATAAATAGATCGATATATAGACAGATAGATACTTAGTTCAGCCCTTCTCTCTCTCTCTCTCAGGAAAAGATACTGCTAATTTGAGTCTCTCTAACCAATTGGTATTAATGACCTGATTCTCGGTCATATAAAGGTTCTACCATTACAAATGAAATGCGTGATACAATTAACATGTATTTTCCTTAAGTTACACGGGGCCCTGTTACTAATATTATGCTACTTAATTATGCAATTACAGTCAGAAGGTACTCTGAGGAGACGCGCCAATCACTGTCTTAAAGACAGACCCCAGCCTGTCGACCACTAAACCCTTACTGATCTTTAACTCTTCAAATTGAACTTGCTTAGGTCATAGACCTCAGGTGATTGGTCTCTTATAATCGAAAGGAACCAATAAGGGTCTTCTATGTATGGCACTCATTTGAACTGCCCACACCAAACCCCAACGATCGTATGGCGTTTGACAAATCAGTAGTATTTGTTTGTTACTCACTGATCAAAAAGACGTGCAAACAACTAGCAGATTTTTCTGTTGTCTCAAACATGAATTTCTATATAAATCAGTTCACAACTCTCCCATAAAAGTTCTGCATCTCGCAGGACTCTCAACACTATTTTTTTTTTTTTAATTAGTTTCTCTGCTATTTGTGCACTGCTATTTGAGTACCATACCTCCTGACATATGTTATTAATGATTCACGCAGAAATAAGAACTAAAACTTAGCAAGCCAGGGTCAAATTGCGCGGTTACAACTGGCAATTTACAGTGTTATGAATTCCACACATCACATTGATATGATTTTTTCTAAATAAAAAAAAAATTATATAGGATCAATAGAATAATAATTTTTAGCTCCACACATTAACACACACGTTCTTAGAATTGGATTGCAAAACCCTGCAGTTCAAATAATCAAAACAAGGCAAAACCCAGATTACTTTCAATCATTAAGACAAAATAATTTTGTAAAAATCACAGAAATTGAATAAAATCAACAAATGTTATCAAATAGACACGAATAAAATCCACCACAAAAAATGAAATAAAAGAACATGAAATGAAAGTACACAGACACACGTTTAGCCTATAATGTTTTCTTTTCACAACAGCAAATATTTGTAACCTTCGTCTCTATGCACACTGGGTGCACTGTTAATGATCCCCTGACATGCTTGCATGTTGTTTTCACTCTCCTCCCCCGGATAGCCAGGCAGTCCCAGGAAAGGGGGTATTGTTATTCAGGTGCCACATAAAGACATCTTCTTTGATGGGATGCATGTGTAATAAGTGGTACTCGCCTTGGACACCGGTTTTAATATGCTGGATCACTGCAGTGTCATTTTTAATTCTTTCAGACAATAAGGTCCTAAGTAGGCAGACTCGAGTTTATGTTTCCTCAGTTGCAGCCTTTTCAGATAGATTCTGTCCCCTATCTGTATCTGAGATGTTTCTGTGCGGAATCGCTGATCATATTTTGTCTGATACTTTTCACTGGCCCTCAACAGAAGTGCCTGCGTTGTCTGAAACACTCTTCGGGTCAGGTTACAGAACATCACCCAGTATTGTTCGACACTATACAACGGTAAAGTTCTAGGGTCCATGATCACAGTATATGGCAATGAAGGGTCCTGTCCATACACTAAAAAATACGGGGTATCTCTCATGGAGCCATTATACGCCGTACTAAGTGAAAGTTCCGCCATTGGCAACATCTCTACCCACTGATTTGGACTGTCTGTTACTAAATATTTCAAAATACTTGTTACTTCTCTATTATGGGACTCAATAAACCCATTGGCTCAAGCCCAGTAAGATGCAATCATGAAATGTTCTACGTTTAGCATTTCTGTTAGGTCTTTTATTACTTTGTTAATAAATTCACATCCACTGTCACTGATTAACGTACGGGGACAGCTGAACCTCACTATGAATGAACACAAGGCTCTAGCAACTGATATCGCAGATTTATCTACCATCGCATACATGTGCGTATACTTCGAGAATGCATCCACCATCACACACACATACCTGAATTGCCCGTCCCCCCTAATTTGATTGGCTCCACTGGCCACATTCAAGCCTTCGGAATAGTATGTCTATGGTTTCTCATGGTATTACAGTACAGATGTGGCACTGGGACATGAATTTTAAATGTCTTTTTTCATCCCCACCCAAAAAAAGGATTCTCGTGCCCTCTTGAGGCACCTTTCTATATGTCCTGCATAGGGGTTACATGTATTATCTGGATGGCTTTCTCTACCAAGGAGAGAGGAAGGACGATGAGAGATCAGCTATCACCCAGTCTCTTCTCATATTTACAAAATAAGATATCTCCTTCAAGGAAGAACATAATATCTTTGAGCACTGTTAGGAAATCGGGAAACTCGTTACTTGCACCCCTTACATAAGCCTTAACCTGTTCAATCCAGAGATCGCGCTTCTGACCCCTCATCACCTCTTCCACACTCCAACAACACAAATCAAGCACACACTCTCTCTCACTCCCAAGGCATCGGCTTCCTGACCCCTCTGGAGGATCAGCTCTCTTGTTCTCACAGCTGGTTCAATTCGCACCCCTTCTCTCTATCTCCCTAACTCTTGAGTTAGAGAGTTATTCCCACTTTCTACATCGGGTGCCTCTGAGGCAATCAACTGTTTCTTTTGTCGTGTTTCTCTCTCTTTGCTGCTCGGATTGTAACTCCCATTATGGCACTCCTGGAGAGAGCATCAGCTATTTTATTCGTTTTCCCTGCTATATGTTCAATTCCCACAATATCAAACTCTAACAACTGCTCGATCCAATGAGCCTGGAGAGTGATTAAATCCCCTTTCTTGAATAAATCTCTCAATGGGCAATGATCTGTGTTTATTCTGACTTTATGCCCTGGCAAAAAGTAGCGATGTCTCTCCAGCATCCACAGAATCGCCAATGACTCTCTATCAAAGGTACTGTAATTCTTCTCTGCCCCTTTTAATGCTTGTGACGCAAAACAAATTGGTTTTTCATTTCCTGCATCGTCAACTTGAGAAATCACTCTCCCAATAGCTACACTGCTTGTGTCGGTGATTACTAGAAATGGTCGATCGAACTTTGGATAAGCTAACAGTTCATTACTAGTGAGTGAAATCTTTAATTCTTGAAAAGCTATTTCTTCTTCCTGTCCCCAATGAAAACCTGACTGTTTCCTCAACGAATCTAGTGGTCTCGCTATTTTATCAAAATCATTTATGAATTTATGATAGTAGCCTGCGGGCCTGAGGAAACTGGCTACTTCTTTTGCATTCTTCTGTTCGGGAAATTCTTTACCTGCTGCTACTTTATCTGCACAAGCCGTAAGGCCTTCAGATGTTATGATGTGCCCCGAAAATTCAACTTCTTGCTGAAAGAATTTACATTTGGTTAGATTAATTTTCATACCATGTCGCTTTAAAGCTTCTAAGACTTCAATAATGTTTTTATGTTCTTCTACTGTAGGCCCTATTATGATTATGTCATCTAAATATAAAAACACTCTATGCCCTAATAGCAAAGCTAATACGGACATCATAACACATGAAAAATGGGCAGGAACGTTCTTTACTCCAAAAGGAAGGTAATTATATTCAAACAATTGATCATAAGCTATAAAGGTTATCTTTTCTTTGCTACTGTCATCTATAGGTATTTGATGATAACCTGACTTTAAATCCCAAGTGGTGAAGAATTTACTATCTCTGACCTTAATCAACAATTCTTCGACAGAGGTCAATGGGAATGCATTGTCTTTTGTGATACTACTCAACTTTCTATAATCTACACATAACCTAAGAGAACCATCCTTCTTTAAAACCATCATGATTGGCGAGGACCAAGGAGATTCAGTTTCTCTAATTGTCCCTTGCTCTCTTCATTTATTAATTTCATTCTCTACTTCCCACTGATAACAAACTGGAATTCTATATGGCTTAGATCTTTTGGGTGGTTGATCCCCTGCCCCAGTCTCTATAACAAAAGGAAAATTATTTATTCTGCTTGGTGTTTCATTGCCAATCGCAATTACATTTTGATAACTTTCTATAATTTCCTTAACAATATTTTGATAAGTACCAGGAGTAGACCCACCAGCTGTTCGCAGAAGTCTATTTAGACATTCTTCACCGTGACACTGACGCGTGCTACTCAAGGTCACGAGTGTGTGAGAAGCATCTGCTATTTCACAAGGTTCAAGGTTGCATATCGAACCACTGTCTAATATATGCTGATAATTGATGTTAATAAGTGGGACATTAACTCGCCGTGTATTACCTTGCTCAGACCCGGAATGATAAAATCTTTCCATTTCTGATGGGGTCTGATCATACCTTCATTGGGGAACGAAGGAGCCAATCACCTAACTTGAGTGCGATGTTGATCCCCATGAGATGGAGCCATCCTGGGGGCAATAACCAGAGTAAAATCTTGAGGGGCCGTTGATAGTCCAAAAGCATACAGCCTGAAATTGCAAGACCTGGTCCTGAAATAGGAATCTTGGGTACTTTCTTGAGTCCGGGTGTATGGACGTGGAAGTATGCATCCTGCACATCTATTGAGACCATCCAGTCTCCCTGGCCAATGGATGAAACAATGGAACGATTCACCTCCATATGAAACTTTGTAATCTGAACAGATATGTTCAAGGTCACTGACATCCAGGACTAGTCTCCATCCTCCCAATGACTTCGGGACTACAAAAAGATGATTGTAGAATCCCTCCGAGCTTACATCTGTGACTACCTCTACTGCCCTCTTCTTGAGGAGGAAGTGCACCTCCTCTGTGAGGGCCAAAAACCTCTTGGAGCCTACGGAGTAGGCAGTCAGGACAATGGGCTTCTTGACTAATGGAGGTCTTTCTCTGAATGGGATTGAGTAGCTGAACTTTAAGACTTCCACAATCCGTTGTTCTGCCCCTTTCTTGCTCCAACTCTCCCAAAAGAGAAGGAGCCTGGCACCTACTGGGGCACAGAGGACACTAGCTTCACTTCTTGGAGGAAGACCTTCCTGACAATTTCTTGACAGAACGGGGGGTGAAATAAACCTTTGCTTGTCCTCTTGATTGGGACCTTTGGGAAAGGGCTGAAGAGAGGAGGCCGACTTGGCACTAAAAGAGGCAAGTTCCTTAGGGCACCTTGAAGATTGCACCAAAAGATCTTGTGTAGATTCTTTTGTAATACAGATGCAATCTCATTAACCACCGGCTGCAGTAATACAAAATCCCGCACCAGAGGGGAGAAGAGAAGGGCAGACTTCTGGGCTGTGGTGGCTCCCTTTGTGGTGTATGAGCACCAAAGCTCCCTATTCTTTAAAATCCCCACGTCACAGAGGAAGGCCAACTCTCAAGATCTGTCTCTAATCCCTTTACCTGCGCAGGAGAGGACACCAAGCCTTGAAGAGAATTCTATCGGTAAGGAAGGGTGTTCCTGAATCTTCCTAACCAGGGTGCCCATTGACCAGTCTAAAAAAAACTGACCACTTTGAATACCTTAAACATATTCTTGAGCAAATGATCGAACTTGGCTGAAGAGAACATTATTTTGGCGGGCGAAAAGGCAGACCTTCAGGAAGCATCAATAAGACCGGCGAGGTCTTTCTGTTCCAACTGATTTTCAAAAAGAACTAAATTTCTCATGTGTAGCCTTCCCAGGGACACAAACTGTTCCATGGACGAGAGGGTCACCAACAGGGTCAACCAGCTGTTCGCAGAACAGGACTGAAGGGAGAGAAAGTTGTCTACCTTCTGAAGGCACGAGTCTATCCTTTGGGGGAGAAGGAAAAACCTGAAAAATCCGTGAGTTTATCCTCATGCTCAAATACGCTACCTCATGAGGAGTCAGTTGAGACTTTGGAAAGTTTATCAAGAGGCCCAAATCCTGGGCAAGAAGGGTCTTGTGAAGGTCCTCCACACATTTTGTCCTTTGACTGGGAGCGAATGAGCCAATCGTAGAGATACAGCGAAATGTTGACCCCTATCAAACGTTACCATTTCTTTATTGGAGCTAGTACATGCATGAATACCTGCGGAGCCATGGACAGGCCAAAGCAAAGGGCTCTGATCTGGTACACCTTGCTCTGGAATACAAACCTCAAAAACCTCCTTGAGTCCTGATGAACTGGGAAATGGAAGTAGGTGTCTTTCATGTCTATCAAAATCATCCAGTTTTCCAGATGAATGGATGCAAGACAGACTGGGACACCTCCATTTTGAACTTTGTTTTCTGCACATACAAATTCAGGGCACTCACATCCAGAACTGACCTCCAGCCCCCCAGGCCTTGGGGACTACAAACAGCCAATTGTAGAACCCCGGAGAGGTGGTGTCCTTGACTAGTTTGATTGTTCTTTTTTTGAGGAGTGCTGACACTTCTTGGGAGAGGGCTGAAAACCTTTCGGGGCCTGCCGATTAGGCCATCAATAAGATGGGCTTGTTGGTTAAGGGAGGTTTCCTCAGAAACTGGATTGAATAACCCTCTCTCAGGACTTGTACAATCCAACTCTCAGCTCCTCTTGCTTCCCAATGCTGCCAAAAGTGAAAGTCTTGCTCCCACAGGTGCGCGGAGGACTAGATCCTCTCTTACGTGCAGGTGGTTTATTAGAGGACTGTCTGATTGCGCGAGGGGTGCAACGGGAGTTTCTGCGAGGTCTGGGGAAGCCTCTGTCTGCCCCTACCCAGGAAGGGCTGAGGTTGCACAGGAGAAACTGTCCTAGAGTTGAAGGCCAGAGACTCTCTAGGGCGCCTCACTGATTGTGCGAGAAGGTCCTGAGTGGACTTTTTCTGCAGATCAGAAGCAATCTGCAGCACAGTAGTCTGAGGGGATAGGTGCTTCTTGTCAAGTGGAGAGAAGAGGAGTGCAGGCTTCTGGGAAAGTGTTACTCCTTTCGTGGTGTAGGAACACCAAAGCTCCCTCTTCCTGAGAATACCCAGCACAAACAGCCAGGATAATTCACGTGAACCGTCTCTAATATCACAATTTTTGAAAGTAAATTGTATTTTTCCTACCTATACAAACCTGAGGTCCTTTACATTAACCCTTTCCTGCCCAATTGACGGCATATTACGCAATAACCCCCTACCCCCCTTCTTGTCTGACTGACGTAATTATACGTAAAATTTACCGACATTTTTCGTACGTGTGGTAGGGGTAAATTTTTTTTATTTTCGTACAGTTGGTGGTTTTCATAGGTTAAAGCATACCTTGGACCGTGTAACTTAGGCATCGATATGCCAGGCAAGCAGTCCCTATCCTGCGCATGCGCAATTCCCTGGCATAGTAAATTTCCCACAATGAAATCAGCTGATCCTACCCACGTTTCTCTCGTATCTTACATTTTTTTTATAAAATGTAGGATTACATTATTGGAAACACTCTGTTTGGTATCCTCTATTTTCTATAAATTTTTAGTTCCTCTACTGTGCATGCGCAATTCCATGGCGTAGTAAAATTCTCACAATGACATCAGCTGATCGCACCCACGCAGGCCTGGCAGGCCACACTTCTGTCAGAGACCATGCGTGACGAGGCTGGGTAAACACGTGTGGCTGTTTACATAAAGCGGCGTCAATCGAGAACAGTTTCAACATGCTTTCGCAAAGTTTTTGCGGTAAAACTAGCGGAAATTTGTTAGTGCATCACATAAGAGACGTCTGGATTTTAGGCAGGGCTCTGAATCTCATTTTTCATTATCATATATATCGATATTTAGAGAATTTTGTTGGCTTTCTCATAAAAAATAATTCATTCACCCAACTGTTATAGCTTTTGAGCTCTGAACGATAATGTTGACAACGGTAACATTTTTTTTGTTTCGAACAGCTTATAACGTCAAAATGAAACTGTTGCTCTTACCAAAGCCATTTTTCTTGACTCTCACTTTATTCCTCAACCTTTCCTCTACATTTTTGTATATTTACAAAGTGATTTCTATGAAAAAATCCGAGGTAGAGCTCTTCAAAAAAATGTCTAGCGATAATTCTCACCGTATGCATGGCGGCGCGCTCTGTTTCTTACCCACTTTTCTATCAATTTTTCACCAACTGGGCTGATTCGTTTTTTCATTGTTTTATATGTCGATATTTAGAGAATTTTCTTGGCTTTCTCATAATAAATAATTCATTCGCTAACTGTTATAGTTTTTGAGCTACTTAACAATAATGTTGACAACGGTAACTTTTTTTTTTTTGATCAATTTATAACGTCAAAATGAAACTGTTGCCGTTACCAAAGCCATTTTTCTTGACTTTCCCTTTATTCTTCAACTTTTCCTCTACTTTTTCGTATATTTACAAAGTAATTTCTATGAAAAATAACCGAGATAGGGTCTTCAAAAAAAAAAGATTTTTCTAGCGATAATTCTCACCATACGCCGGGCAGAGCGCTCTGTTTCTCACCCTCTTTTCTATCAATTTTTCACCAACTGGACTTATTCGTTTTCCATTTTTTATATGTCAATATTTAGGAATTTTATTGGCTTTCTCATAAAAATTATTCATTTGCCTAACTGTTATAGCTTTTGAGCTACTTAACGATAATGTAGACAACGGTAACATTTTTTTTCGTTTCAATCAAATTATAACGTCAAAATGAAACTGTTGCGTACCAAAGCCATTTTTCTTGACTCTCACTTTATTCTACATCTTTTCCTCTACATTTTCGTATATTTACAAAGTAATTTCTATGAAAAATAACCGAGATAGGGCTCTTCAAAAACTTTTTCTAGCGATAATTCTCACCATAGGCCAAAATCGCTCTGTTTCTTACCCTCTTTTCTATAAATTGTTTCACCAACTGGACTTATTCGTTTTTCATTGTTTTATATATCAATATTTAGAGAATTTTGTTGGCTTTCTCATAAAAAATAATGCATTCGCCTAACTGTTATAGCTTTTGAGCTACGAACAATAATGTTGACTACGGTAACATTTTTTCGTTTCAATCAATTTATAACGTCAAAATGAAACTGTTGCCGCTTACCAAAGCCATTTTTCTTGACTCTCACTTTATTCTACATCTTTTCCTCTACATTTTCGTATATTTACAAAGTAATTTCTATGAAAAATAACCGAGATAGGGCTCTTCAAAAAAATTTTTCTAGCTTTCTTAATTCTCACCATACGCCATCGCTTGTTTCTTACCCTCTTTTCTATAAATTTTTTCACCAACTGGACTTATTCGTTTTTCATTGTTTTATATATCAATATTTAGAGAATTTTGTTGGCTTCCTCATAAAAAATAATCCATTCGCCTAACTGTTATAGCTTTTGAGCTACTGAACGATAATGTTGACAACGGTAACATTTTTTTTGCTTCAATCAATTTATAACGTCAAAATGAAACTGTTGCCGTTACAAAGCCATTTTTCTTGACTCTCACATTATTCTTCAACATTTCCTCTACATTTTCGTATATTTAAAAAGTAATTTCTATGAAAAATAACCGAGATAGGGCTCTTCAAAAAATCTTTTCTAGCGATAATTCTCACCATACGCTGGGCAGAGCGCTCTGTTTCTTGCCCTTTTTCTATCAATTTTTCACCAGCTGGACTTATTCGTTTTCCATTCTTTTATATGTCGATATTTAGAGAATTTTATTGGCTTTCTCATAAAAATAATTCATTCGCCTGACATTCATATTGTTTGGGTTACGAAAAAAAATATGAAAATAAGTAAAGATTTTTTTTTTTCGTGAAATAACTCACATTTTTTGTATTTAGAGGGCTGGGACTCTTATTCTGACTATTCCACCATAAAATATAAACATTTAGAAAAAGGACAGCAAAATGAACGTTGTTGGCATAAAATTTCTATTTTTGCTGAATTTTCGAAATAATGATTTTTTCGCACTGTCGAAGCTCCCAGACACATCGGGGCTCATGTGCCCTCAGTGATGTGATAACTATGCAGATATGAAAGGGTTAAGATGAAATACTTACGGTGAAGCTGGACACGGCCATTAAACTCTTGACCAAAGTGGTTAGGCAGTAACTACCATCAGGTAAGCAGGGAATACCTGCCTGCCCGGATGTAAACATTCCAGTTTGCCTTTCAGTCCAGGTTCAGATTGAGGGGTGGCATGATGCGGGCATAAAATGTAATGTAAAGACCTCAGGTTTGTATAGTTAGGAAAAATACAATTTACTTTCAAAAATTGTGATTTGTTCTGACATGATATAAAAACCATCGGTCCTTTACATTAGGAAGACTCACTGGTTGGAGGGAGGAATCTGAGTGAGTCTCTTGAACTGACTGGAGTTCTGAACACTTGGGCTACTCCTACTGGTTGAAAGAGTGAGAGGAGTACCATGCCTCTGACATATTGATTGGAATGTAGGAACTGCAAGATAAAATGTCAGATACTGGACCTTTTCGACTGAGTGAGGAAATGTAACTCATATAAAATAGGCAGGGAAGAATCTAGAGTTGGAGGTAGTAAGGAAATCCCAAATAGGGTTTCCTTTATTGCCAGTCTTTCCTTCCTCCCCTTGCTAGAGGAAGGAGCAGAATTACTTCTATGATTCTAGAAGAAAAATAGAATGGGTGCTCAATGTGTAGTCTTACCTACCGCATCAGACGCCAGATCCAGCAAGTATCGGTTCGAGTCCTATTCTCATCCCGAAGGAGGAGAAGTAGGAGGACAAGGGAGGAGGAGGAGGAGAGGCCAGTCACTCAGTATCTTTCTCACTTCCAGAACTAACACCTTAGGGGGAGATGCTACTAGTCCTATTGAAGGAGCCGGGTAAGAAAACACAACTTGTTGAGCAGCCACCACAGGACCAAGGAAAAAAAGGTTCCAAGGGCCTGTGGGCAAGACCACAGGAAGAAGACAAGAGTGTGGTCTATGAGACCACATCTTGCTTCCAGACCAACAGAAACTTCCGGAATGTGAGGGATGGACCAAGCCATTGACTTCGTGAGCTCTTGGGTGGAAAATACTGGTATCGTAAATTTGCTGCCAAGTATCCTTGATCGCTTTCACAAAGCCAGGAGAAAGATGTAAAATTAGACACTTCTTCCTTGGGAGAGATAGTTTAGCGACCTCCCCGCAACTCAATGTAGCACAGGTGGCGAAAACAACACTCAGCACAAGTAGAAAGGAAGTAGTCATGCCTTTGTACACAGAGGGAGGAAGCCCAAGAAGGGGAGCGAACTCTTACATCCCGATCAGTGTAGGGGAGCGAAGATAGTACGTCCCAATCTAATATCTCTGAATGTACAAGGGAACGCCTTCAATATCTAAATAAAGGGCTACTGGAAGAGAAGCATTACCACTTGGTTATGCCCCTCTAAATACGCCCCTGGCCATCAAACCCAAGACAGATGCAGGGGAACGACAGCTTATTCAAGGCTATCACAAATCATGGGTTTGCATAATAAATATCAAACACATACAGGCAGTCCTCGGTTATCAGCAAGGGTTCCGTTCTGGGGTGTGATGATAACCGAAAATCGCCACTAACCGAAAATGATATTTTAATGATAAAATAAGGTTTGTTCATACTTACCTGGCAGATATATATATAGCTGTATTCTCCGAAGGTCCGACAGAATTTCAAATTTCGCGGCACACGAGTGGCCGGTCAGGTGGTTAGTACCCATTCCCGCCGCTGGGAGGCGGGTATCAGGAACCATTCCCATTTTCCATTCAGATTTTCATAGTGCCGTTGTCTCCTGAGGGGAGGTGGGTGGGCACTATTTAAATATATATCTGCCAGGTAAGTATGAACAAACCTTATTTTATCATTAAAATATCATTTTGTTCATGAAACTTACCTGTCAGATATATATATAGCTGAATCGCACCATTGGAGGTGGGCAGAGACAGCATAGGATTGAGAAACAAAACAATGTAGATGATTACACATCTTGGTTTCCCTTACCTTTTAGCATAGCTGACTTCGTGATTACTGTCACCCAAGTCTGCGTCTGCTTTACTGGAGTTTCCAACGAGGTAGAGACCTATATGGTTGGAGAGTTCCAGACGATCTGTCAACGGGGACGTGACCACTATGTGCCCAGATCGTAGCCCTCAAGAAGGAAGCAAAGAGACAAAAATAACCACCTGACCTACCAAACATCGTGACTAGTTAAAAACTAAGGAAAGGGAAGACTGCCCCACAGTCTACCCACAACCATAAAAACACAACCAAAAATTTAAAAAACTATTCCTAACCATACATTAAAGGATAGGATGGGTACTGCCTCCTTTCTCCCAAGATCGTTGCCAGCCAAAACGTAAGGTCCCAATGAACAGCAAGACTCATACACTGTTCTTACGTCCTTTAGGTAATGAGAGCGAACACAGAATGACTTCTCCAAAAGGTGGCATTCATAATATCGTTCAGAGCCATGTTCTTTTGAAAGGCTACTGACGTTGCAACAGCCCAACCTCATGCGCTTTAACTTTCAAAAGTTCAAGTCACTCTCCTGACAACTCTTATGCGCTTCTTGAATGGTGGACCTCAAGAAGAAAGCCAGCGCATTCTTTGACATGGGGACGTCAGGTCTTCTCACCGAGCACCATAACCTGTCTGCAAGACCTCTCGACTCTTAGTCTTGTTCAAGTAGAATTTTAGAGCCCTAACAGGGCAAAGCAGTCTTTCTGGTTCCTGGCCCCAGAATACCCGCCAAACCTTTCAATTCAAAGGACTTGGGCCAGGGGTGAGACGGGTTCTCATTCTTGGCAAGAAAAGACGGTTGGAGAGAACACACTGCATCGTCTCCTTTAAAACCAACTGACTTAGATATTGCATGAATCTCACTGATTCTCTTTGCAGTAGCGAGAGCCACTAAAAATAAAGTCTTCTTTGTTAAGTTCCTCAAAGAAGCAGCATGAAGGGGTTCAAAAGGGCTTTGCATCAGGAACTTAAGAACCACGTCCAAGTTCCAAGATGGAACCAAAAACTGAGGCACCTTAGTCGTCTCGAACGACCTAATGAGGTCATGGAGGTCCGTATTGTTGGCGATATCTAATCCTCTGTGTCGAAAGACCGCCGACAACATACTCTTATACCCCTTAATAGTAGAGACTGCCAGCTTCGGAACTTCCCTAAGGAAAAGAAGGAAGTCTGCAATCTGGCTCACAGTGGTCGAGGAAGAGGAAATCCCTCTGCGAGTACACCACTGTCGAAATACGCCCACTTCGATTGATAAACTGTGATCGAGATGTTCTCCTGGCTCTCGCGATCGCTCTTGCCACCTGCTTGAAAAACCTCTCGCTCTCGCCAGCATTTTGATAGTCTGAACGCAGTCAGACCGAGCGCGAGAGGTTTTGATGGTATCGTTCCAGTGGGGCTGTCTGAGTAGATCTGGACGAAGAGGTAACACCCTTGGAAAGTCTACCAGAAGCGACATTACCTCCGAAACCACTCCTTGTAAGGCCAATGCGGGCGATCAGAGTCATCCTCGTATCTTGCGACGACGCTTAACTTCCTGACCACTTCTCCCAGGATCTTGAAGGGAGGGAAAGCGTAAAGGTCCAGACGAGACCAGTCCCAAAGAAGGGCGTCTATTGACACTGCTCCTGGATCCAGGACAGGAGAGCAGTAAAGCGGAAGCCTGTTGTTCTTTGACGTTGCAAACAGGTCCACTAAGGGACGACCCCATAAACCCCACAGTTTTTGGCACACCTCCTGGTTCAGAGTCCACTCTGTCGGGAGCAGTTGATGACGACGACTTAGCAGGTCCGCTCTCACGTTCTGAACGCCTGCTACGAACCTCGTCAAGATCGTGAACGTTCCTGGAACTGCCCACAACAGGATCTCTTTCGCAAGAAACTAACAGGGAACGAGAATGAGTGCCTCCCTGTTTTTTCAGGTAAGATAGAGCAGTGGTATTGTCCGCGTTCACCTGGACTGTGCGACCGGACACTTGATCTTGGAAGAATCAAGGGCCAGAAAAAATCGCCCCTAATTCCTTCATATTGATATGCCAGGCCACCTGTTCCCCTCTCCAGATGCCTGACACTTCTCTCTTGCCCAGTGTTGCTCCCCACCCGACATTGACGCTGTGGGAGAACAACACTAGGTCGGGGTTCGAAGGCTGAGAGACACGCCTCTGAAAGCCTCGAGGGATCCAACCACCACCTGAGATGCTCCTTCACTTCGAGGAAAGTTTGAGAGACAACTCGAGATTTTCCTTGTCTTCCCAGTTGTCTTGCAGGAAGAACTGAAGAGGCCTGAGATGTAGTCTCCCTAGGAAAACAAACTTTTCCAGTGAGGAAATGGTCCCCAGCAGACTCATCCACTCCCTCACCGAACAGGTTTCTTTCCCTAGGAAGGCCAGGACTTTTCGTAGCACAGCTGTTGACGTTCGGGACGGAAAAGCCCGAAAAGCCACTGAGTCCATCTGAATCCCCAGATACACGATGGACTGCGTTGGGGTCAGGTGTGACTTTTCGAAGTTGACCAGCAGGCCGAGTTCCTTCGTCAGGTTTAAAGTTGCTTGAAGATCCTCCAGACACCTCTCCCCTCGATGACGCTTTCGAATCAGCCAGTCGTCCAAGTAGAGCGACACACGTCGCCTGCCAGATGCAGCCACCTTGCTACATTCCGCATGATGACGGTGAAAATCATGGGAGCTGTGGACAGGCCAAAGCAAAGAGCTCTGAATTGATACACCTTTCCTCAAGACGAACCTCAGGAACTTCCTTGACTGAGGATGTATCGGCACGCAAAGTACGCGTCTTGAAGGTCGAGGATACCATCCAATCCCCAGGTCTTAAGGCTCCTAGAACAGACTGCGCCGTTTCCATCTTGAAAGTTTCTTTCGCGACGAAAACGTTCAGGCTGCTGACATCCAGCACAGGTCTCCAACTTCCCGACTGTTTCGGGACCAGGAACAGCCTGTTGTAGAAGCCTGGGGAATTCAGGTCTCACGACCTGTTCTATTGCTCTCTTGACGAGCATTTGCCGCAGCAGGTCGTATAGGATCTCTTGTTTTCCTGGACCGCATTTAACGGAGAGAGGTCCAAGGGCGAAAGGCTTAAGGGAGGGGGGAAAGGAAAGGGATCTTGTATCCTTTCTCTAAAACCGAAAGGGACCAACTGTCTGCCCCTCTCACTTTCCAGACTTGAAAACGCAAGAAGCCTGGCACCCACCGGTATCTGGAGGAGAATCACATCACTTCTTGCCCCTACCTCTAGCAAGGGCTTTACCTCTCGAGAGGTTCTTTCCTCGAGAAGAAGGCTTCGAGGATGCTCCGCACGAAAGGGCTTCTTCATCTTGGGAGAAAGTTGACGGTTTGACGTCGTTAGGTCACAGGAACCGCAGGGCGCTTCGATGACTGAGCCAACAGGTCCTGTGTGGTCTTCTCTTGTAAGCTTGCAGCGATGTCCTTTACCAACGAAGCCGGGAAAAGATGATTGGAAAGGGGAGCAAACAACAGTTCTCCTTTCTGTGCCAAAGAGACGGACTTTGTAGCGAAGCCGCAGAATAGAGACCTCTTCTTGAGCACTCCAGTCGCAAAGTGCGAGGCCAATTCGTCAGAACCATCTCGGACCGCCTTGTCCATACAAGACAAGACGCTCAAAAGGTCCGACAAGGAGATCGAGTCCTGACTCCGAGACTTAATGTCCAAAGCTCCAAGACACCAGTCAAGGAAGTTGAAGACTTCTAACGTCTTGAAAAGGCCCTTCAAAAGATGGTCCATCTCCGTAAGAGTCCAGGGAATCTTGGCCGTCGACAGATGAGCCCTCCTACTCGAATCAACGAGCGAGGCGAAGTCTCCCTTAGATGAGGAAGGAAGACGTAAGCCTAAGTCTTCTCCGGTCTCATACCACATCGCCGCTTTTCCCGAGAGTCTTGAAGGGGGAAGGGCGAAAGAAGACTTTCCTTGAGCCTTGCGGGAGTCCATCCACAAATGGACTTTCTTGAAGGCCCGCTTAGTGGAGAGCGATTTAGTCATTTTCAGGAATCCCGGAGCTTTCCTAGACTTAGAAGAAGTCAGTTGAGAAGGAGGGGAGAGAGGAACTGCCGGCAGAAACTTGTCAGGAAACAATTCCTTCAACAGCTTGACGAGGATCTGGTAGTCCGACGACGAGGACTGATCCTTCAACTCATCTTCAGACTCCGAGACCCTGAGTCTATCTCCAACATCAGGCGGGAAGAGCAGAGAGAAGTTGGAGAGGAAACACGCCGCAGGGACCTCTGCTTGGAAGAGGAACTGGCGTGCAAAGCAGCTGGAGAACCAGGAACCACACGAGCCGACAGCAACGGCAGGTGGAGCGTCTTGAAGGGAGTCAAAAACGTCCATCGGGCGCCACGCCTGGCAGCATGACGAGCTTCTGAGCGTCCAGCCGGGCGTCACGTCTGGCAGCATGGACGAACGCCATAAGCCTGGCGGCGTCATCAACAAAATGGAGAACATGACGTCTAGAACGAGAAGGGAGGGGAGGACGTCCTGGGGTGACGCGTCAAGACGATCCTCCCCAACACCCTCTGGGGACGAGTCTAGGGTTCCTTCCACGACGAGCGGCGAAGCAGACGAAGGTGACGAACGAGGAGCAGGAGAAGGAGACCGCCTAGATCTCTTCACTGGAAGTCTAACATCCTTCCGACGAGGACGGGACCTGGACTCTCTCTGCAATGAACGAGGAGAGTTGCTGCTGCATGGAGGCAACAAATCTCCTCGTTGGTGACGCCTCTCTCTGGAGAATCACGGAACCTAGAGGCAGAAGGACGAGGGGCGCCTAATCCTCTTCTCTTGAGGAGGGAGAGCTCTTGGGCGCTCAAAAACGTCTTCTTGGGATGACGTCCGGTACTTCTTTTGCGTGGGGAAACGATCCACAAACTCTGGCGAGGAGCACAGAGTAGGAGAGAGAGGACGTGGAAGCGTCCTCCTCCCTAAAGCTTCTCTTAAGAGGGCGAGAGTCTATCTGACGGTTCCAACCCCCTGGCGTGGGGAGGACGTGTCAGAAGACGAGAAGCAGTCCTTCAGGACCCGAACACGAGATCGAGCCTGGGCAGCCTGGGAAACGCGTCTTCAGGACCTGCCGAAGGGACGCCAGACCGGTGGGGTTCCCCGTCACCCTCCTTCGGCTTTCGACATGCTCTCTCCCTGAGTCCTGGGAGTCCAGCAGAGGTCCAGGCCTAGAGGCATGATGGGGCGGTCTGACGCCCCCTCCACTGCACTGGGGGCACTAGTCACTTCACAACACTTATCTTGAGAGCTGACACTTTAGATTCTAAAGCACGAATCGATTCCATCATAGCGGAAAGCATATTAGTCTCCACTGGCACGATCTCAGGGGCAGGAGACAAAACCACAGGGTTAGGATCTAAAGGTACAGGGGAGTTAGGGCCGACATCAACACTTCCAACAAAGAGAAGCACTCCTGGAGGAAGACCTCCTCAGTCGATCACGCCCAACTTCCTCACATATTTATCATACGCTTCCATTCATTTTCAGACAAAGAAGCACATTCATCACACCTATCATTCAACATGCATATATGCTTCCTACAGTTAGAACAAATAGTGTGAGGGTCAACCGTAGCTTTCGGCAACCTCACCTTACATTCAGACATCACACACGCACGGTAACTAGCAGAGCTAGACCCAGACATAATGATAATCTAAATCAAAACCCAAAGAAAAGTCAAAAGCGTATGCCGATCTACCGATCCAAAGTCAAAATACCAAAAGACAATGAGATACTCAGTAATCTAGAAAAAGCAAATCCTATGACGGAGGTGCAGACAACAGTTGTTGACAACACCGCGACAGAGAAAATCTGAATGGAAAATGGGAATGGTTCTGATACCCGCCTCCCAGCGGCGGGAATGGGTACTAACCACCTGACCGGCCACTGCGTGTGCCGCGAAATTTGAAATTCTGTCGGACCTTCGAGAATACAGCTATATATATATCTGACGGGTAAGTTTCATGAACAAAATTGGCGATTTCCGGGCTTATCAGCGCCAAAAAGAGCCGATTTTTCGGTTATCGGTCCTCTGTTAGGTATGTATCAGCGCCAATACCCAATTATCGGTGCCAATGAGTGGAAATCAGCGATTTTGTCTAGTAAAACCGGATCGCCATTAACCCTTAAGGGACGGCATAATTTATTTATCAATGTGCAGCACCCCAGACTGGGGAAACTTTGAGGTCGGCAAAATAAAAAAAGAATCACATCATTGGAAAGAGAATGACACGTACATTCACACTGTATAAATAAAAAAAATTCTAAAAAATTTTCCCTACCTTCCACGAGAAGTTGAAAATTACTATTTACAACCACTTGTGGGGCCTCAATTACAAGACAATCGTAAATTTTACCAACTTATATAAGTTTTTTCTAATAAATAAATTTATTGTACTGTATTTTGTAAAATTATTATTACTGCTCACACAATATCAAAACAGATAAGAAATAAAAGCAGTACCAAATTTTTGGCATATTTGTTGTAAAATATTAATGTAAATTAACAAGAAGGAAGATTTAGTAACTTTTTTGTAACTTTTACTTGCTTTTTCTAATATTTCTTCGCAATTTTCTTTGTAAAATTACATTTACAACCGACATACTATCGTAAAAGACAAAAACAAAAAACAGCAGCGACCCCTTCGTATATTTACTAGCAAATTTACAAAAAGACTCATGTGAGAGAGATAGATGCAGTACCTTCGCCCTTGAAGTCACAAGCATTACTGATACTGGCCCATGTATAAAAGTTGCCATTAGTGAATTTATAGCATATAGAAGTATTGGCACCTTTGTTTCGAATCATTATTAACCCTTAAACGCCGACTGGACGTATCGTACGTAGACTAAAATTGTCTGTCGGGTGCCGAGTGGACGTAAGGTACGTCGACTACAAAAAGTTTTTTTAAATATTCGCGGAAAAATAGTTATAGGCCTAGTTTGCGAAAGATTTTAAATCAAGCACCTTGAGGGATGCTGGGAGTTCACGGATCATGCTGTTGTTTTGTTTACAAGCGCTAACCAGCTGCGCATGCGCGAATTTCTTTCTTCTTGCACTACAGAGCATCAGCGACGCATCTCAGAAATTCTTCAGTCACTTTGTTGTAATTTTTGCACCGTTTTATATTAGCCATTACATGAGGTTTTGTATATGAAAATGTGCGCAATTTCATGTAGAATACAATAAAAAACAACCCACAGTAGCAGCTTTTATAAGTTTTGAAATATTTTCATATAAATCACGATAAGTGCCAAAATTTCAACCTTAGGTCAACTTTGACTCGACCGAAATGGTCGAAAAACGCTATTGTAAGCTAAAACTCTTACATTCTAGTAATATTCAATCATTTACCTTCATTTTGCAACAAACTGGAAGTCTCTAGCACAATATTTCGATTCATGGTGAATTTTTGAAAAAAACTTTTTCCTTACGTCCACTCCGTAACTCTGCCGAAAATTTCAGAAATTCTTTCGTCACTGTCGTAATTTTTGCACCATTTTATATTAGCCGTTACATAAAGTTTTATATATGAAAATGTGTGCAATTTCATGTAAAATACAACAAAAAACAACCCATGGTTGTAGCTTTTATCAGTTTTGAAATATTTTCATATAAATCATGATGTGCCAAAATTTCAACCTTCGGTCAACTTTGACTCGACCGAAATGGTCGAAAAACGCAATTGTAAGCTAAAACTCTTACATTCTAGTAATATTCAATCATTTACCTTAATTTTGCAACAAATTGTAAGTCTCTAGCACAATATTTCGATTTATGGTGAATTTTTGAAAAAACTTTTTCCTTACGTCCGCACGGTAACTTGGCTGAAAATCTCAGAAATTCTTTCGTCACCTTTTTATATTAGGCCTTACATAAAGTGTTATACATGAAAATGTGTGCAATATCATGTAGAATACAACAAAATATAACTCATGGTTGTAGCTTTTATCAGTTTTGAAATATTTTCATATAAATCACGATAAATAGAAAAAATTCGACCTTCGGTCAACTTTAACTCGACTGAAATGGTCGAAAACTGCAATTGTAAGCTAAAACACTTACAGTCTAGTAATATTCAATCAATTACCTTCATTTTGCAACAAACGGGAGGTCTCTAGCACAATATTTCGATTTATGGTGAATTTTAGAAAAAAACTTGTTTTTACATCCGCGAGTTACGAATTCATGCATCATTTTGTGATAATATTTTCTGTGTGTTGCTTTGATCATTTTACAATTTGTTATATACCAAAATCATCGCAATTTAGTGTATAATACAACAGAAAAAAAAATAACTCATTAGCTTTAATCATTTTGCTCACAGCACGATTTGTATATATGAAATTTTTTGTTCTCGCTGTCATATATTCCAATATTTATATATGATAATATTTTTTTTAATTTCTGATGGTTGCATACTAAACTTCAGGCAATGACAAAAAAGGGAGCCAAAAATGAACTATTAATCTTAAAAACTAAGCGTGCTGTGATTTTTTGGAAAAAACTTTTTTTCCGCTTCGGCGCTAACTCCCGAACACCGCAGGCATACGACAGACACTTTTGTAAATACAGGCTCGGCGTTTAAGGGTCAACATAACAGTGGTGCGTAATTCTGCTTCACACTGAAGCTCAATCCGTCCACCTCCTCAAACCTGTTTTACTTCACACTGAGGATCAATCCGTCCATTAAAGGTTAACCGAGCCCGCTGTTACCCAGGGACTGCCTGTAATATATACACAAAAATACAGAAAGATCCCACCAGGATAATAAAGAGCTTAACGACAGTCAGGGAAAGAGATCCAAAAACACGTCTGCAACGCATGATGGCCGAAAACAAACTGGAAAGTTTACATCTGGGCAGGCGGGTATTCCCCGCCTACCTGACGGTAGTTACTGCCTAACCACCTTGTTCAAGAGTTTAACGGCCGTGTCCACCTTCACTGTAAGTAATTCCTCCTAATGTAAAGGACTGACGGTTTGTATATCATGTCAGAACAAACCTTTATCCAGGCATGAGATGACCCCCAAAAAGTCTGAAGAGAAGTCCTCCACAATATGAGGGCAATCCTTCAATTTGCAGGCAAGAGCTCCTACTGCCCAGTCTAAAAAAACTGAGTACTTCCAAGACCTTCAACAAATTCTTGATAAGGTGGTCCAACTATGAGGTCAAGAACAAAATCTTAGCTGAATTAAACACCGATCTTCTTGAGGAGTCAATCAACCCAGAGAAGTCTCCCTGGGAGGAGGCAGAAGCCCCCAGGGATGGGGCCTCTCTGGTCTCACAAGATATTTTTATCTTCTCTGTGACAATCTAGCTGGCAAATGACTAAAGAGGCTCTTCCCTGCTCTCTCTTGCTCGAGAGCCAGCTTTCCACTTCAAAGAGTATTTTCTTAGCTGAAGAGGACGGCACCATTTTAAACAGCCTCAAAGAAGTCATCTGGTTGTCCATCAAGTACGTCGAAGATGGAGAAGCCGGAGCTGCAGGGGAGAAGTCTGGAAAAGTTGCCAGCAGAAACCTGAGTAAGGAGGCATACGCCGAAGGAGGTGTAACAGGATCCACATCTTTCTCCTCAGAGGAAGAAATGGGCGACAGTTCCACACCAGGCTGAGGGCGCCTTCTTGATTAAGCCGTGGGATATTACCCAATTGGCATTGCATTGACTGAAATGAAGGATCCACTACTGAGGAAGCCTGTTGCACCACAGAAGACAAAGAGAGAGAGACATGACTGGGAGTGAAGCTGCAACTGCAGGAGCAGGAGTAGGCAGCTCAGAAGAAGACACGGGAGCTGCAGAATATTTGGAAGAAATTGGGCACTCAGAAGCAGAAATGGACTTCTGCGCCAACAGACTGTCTTGCGGCAAGTGGAAGACGGGCGCCAACAGGCGCTCAGGAGCCAACAGGTGCATGGGTGACAGCGGAGGCTCGGGAGCCGATGGGCACTCAGCTAAGGGGCGCTCAGGAGATGATGGTTGCACAGAAGACGAAGGGCACTCAGAAAGAACCACACAACAAGGAGCAGCATGTTCAACAGGTAAAGGAAGTTGTGGAGCCACTGGGCGCATTGGCGCCAAAGACTTTTTCTCAGAAGCCAGAGAAGATCCAGGTAAATCTGACTGTTCAGGAGCTACAGGAACAGGAGCTGGGTGCCTGGGCACTCCGACATCACTACATGCTCAGGCAAATCCTCTGAAACTACGGATGGGCGCTTAGAAGACGAGGTCCTAGAAGCAGAGGAGCGCTTATGAATAGTAGTGCACTTAGTAGACGGAAACTGTCCCACTAACTCTGGATGATCCTGGTAGAAACGTTACGGACTGTCCCAAAAGCTACAGAACGGCAGTCACTCCGGAGAAGTTTCTTTAACCTTCCTGACTGGAAATGAAGGAGGCTGAGATACACCAAAGGCACATCTCTTCAGAGGGCGAGATTCTCCTTGAAAATGCCACTGGCACCTAGGACTAGAATCACTGCTGGAAACACTAGATGAAAGACGATCCACTCCCATAGAGACCCCTGTCCAGTGGCGCTCCATCGTCACCTGGGACGTGGCAACAAGTCCGACTGAGGGGGCGACTGCTTGTGGGCAGACCCCACCTACCTCCTTTGGGCTGCCAGTTTGGCTCCTCCTAGGTTTAGGGGAGTTTGCCAGGGACCTTGGCCTAGGAGAATCAGTGGGACAGACAGCCACCTCCTCCACTAACATTTCACCATCACTCTTCACATTCACTGTTTCCATCAGAACTTTAACAGAGGCACCAATTTTCTCCATTGTATCAACTAATAACCCAAACTCAAGGTTAATTCTAGATTCAAGCCTGGTAACAGGATCAGGAGTAAGGGAGCCAGGGTGTGGAGTGGTTGGTACAGACTGAGAAGAGGGATCGGGTGGAACAACAGACAAGGAATCAGAATTATTATCCATAAAAGATTTAGTAGACACCTGACTAGTTAAAGTCTTCTTACTACAGTACTAGCTCCTGCCGTTGCTTTCTTCTTTTTGTCCCTCTCTAATTTGGTTAAATGACTACTCAAAGTCTTCCACATTTTACCATCCCATGAAACACATTCGTTACAAGTCAATTCAGGAGAACATATTTGACCCCTGCAAGATGTACAAAAAGTATGAGGGTCATAGCAGGCTTTAGTAAGTCACGTATTGCAGCCTTTACTGCAATACCTAAAACAATGAGAACCGGAATTAGACATTGCTGACAAGTCACAAGTCAAAAAATCTTCCATATTCAAAAGCATAAGTCAATATTCAAAAGCATAAGTCAATATTGGTAATACTGGTCTTTTGAGAAAACCTGACACTATCTAATTGTGCCAAAGATCAAAAGAGAAGAAAAAATTCCAAAAAACAACTGCTGCCAATAACTGTATCCACAGCCATCAACTGGCAGAAACATATTGAGAGCATTTGCTGAGCTGGTTCCTCTCTTACCCCGAAACAAAAGTAGTGCTACAGCAAATTTCAAAATTCTCGCTGCCGGTTAATAGAAACTAATAAACTAATAGCTATGTAATTACTTGGTAAGTAGCTTATATAAAAAGAAGCATTTCTCACCTTCCAGCTAGAAGCAAAAGAATCTTGGCTACAGGAAATGGTGAGAAAGAGCCCCACATTCCAGTACTGGGACACCATACTCAGACTTGAACTCCTTGTTCTGTTTGTCAGAGCACATCGTGAGGGTGACTTTGCATTGTATGTGGGTTCCCTGAAAGCTTTGGCCAAGTGGTTCTTTGCCCTGGACCATCAGAATTATGCCCGCTGGATTCCTGTTCACATTCGAGATGTGGAAAATCTGCTGCCTCCTACCTTGGAAGAATTTGTTGAGCATGGTCACTGGGTTATCTCAAAAATGGCAAACAAGTTCTTAAGTAAGCCATTAGATCAGGCTCATGAACAAAATAATGACTTGGTGAAAGGTTCTGGTGGAGCAGTAGGGCTCACAGAAAACACATCGGCTCTCAGAAAACGGGTACTAGCAGGTCCAGAACAGGCACACATGCTGACGGAGTTTGAAGACAGTTCAAGAGTAAACTCTGCAAAATGCTCTCATCATGAAGAAGGCTCATCAACTCAAGAATGTTTTCAACAACAAACTCAGCCTTACGAAAGTGTTCAAAGAAATGGGCAATCCTTTCCTGAATGACTGGCGAATTACTGACAATAGACTCTCATGATGTACTCAATGATTCTGTTATACATACAGTCCGCACCATTGTGGATCTTGGTGAACACCAGTACGACAACTACTGCAACTCAGTTCTGATTGCTTGTAAAAGATCCATTCATGATCCTGTCAAAAAGAACTCTTTGCATCTATTCACAAGTAGACAAGATTGCAAATTTGAAGACTGATGTCAGCCTTTTCTCCAGAATATGCATCGTGGCACAACACAGAGTCTGATAGGGCTTCATTTTTCAGCCATGAAAACCACCCATTCCCTCCTGCTTGTCTGACAAAAGGGAAACTTCGTCTTGGAAAAAAATCTAATCTGCTTACATGTTTAACAAAGACAGTAGAGGTACCTGCTCCACACTTGCTGGATGATGTTCAGCCATACGAAGCAACTGAACTGCCAGAAGCCTTGCAGCAACTCGATGAGGATGAGCAACATTCAGAAATCATAATACTTGACGCTCTCATCTTTGGAGAACACGTGAGAAAGACCTACCCGATACTTTTGATGTGAAGGTGCCTGACGGCGCAGATGTGGTGCACCTTCTACCTATTAGTGGCATGAAGACATTTTAGGACTACGCTGCCGACGTGTTCTTGCCTCATGTGTGGCATCAGCTTCAGACTGCAGACAGGGTTGACACTGTTTGGGACAGGTATCTCAAAAACAGTATCAAAGGTTCTGCTAGAGAAAAGAGAGGAAAGGGCATGAGAAGGTGTTCGGCAAGAACAAAATCCCACGACAGTGGTAGGACTTCTGCATGATGCAGAAAACAAGGAGAAATTCGTTGAATTTCTGTCCAAAATGATTGAAAGCAGTGAATTTCCTCCTGGCTAAACAGTGGTGGTGACACAAGGAGAAAATGTTACCATCAAAGGAAGCGACCACGTCATACCTGCCTGCAACCATGAAGAGGCAGATACCAGAATACTCTTCCATGTGCAAGATGCATTACAGTAAGAATCAAAGACTAGCTTTGTTCGCACCGTAGACGCCAATGTTATTATCATATTGATTGGCAAGTTTTACCACCTGCAAGACATATGCCCGACACTGAACATCTGGGTTGGGTTTGGCACAGGAAGGAGCTTTTCCGACAGTCACATCAATGCACTGGCCCTAACTCTTGGCAAAGAAATGTCAACTGCCCTGCTGGTTTTCCACAGCTTCACAGGCTGCGATACAGCATCAGCCTTTCTTGGAAAGGGAAAAAGGTGTGCCCAGGAGACTTGCAAATCTTTCCCTGATGTGACCAAGGCCTTCAATGACATCGCCAATCACCCTTTCAAAGAAGTGAACATCAGTGATGAGAACTTCTAACTTCTGGAGCGCTTCATCATATTCCTGTACCTGCAACACACGAAGAGTTGTGTCTACCTAGCTGGAATCTGGACAATAATCAATCAATCTCAGAAGTAAATACCAACTCCAGAAAGATGGGGCTGGAAAATGGATGCCAACACTTGTTGGATTCCACTGTGGACAACTTTACCAATTGCTTCAGAAGTATGTAGTGAACTTGTCAAGTGTAGCTGCAAAGCTGCTGCTGGCTGTATTGGAAGATGTGCTCGCAAAAAATCCCAGTGGAGATGTACAGACCTTTGCAAGTGTAACTGCATGAAGAATTAGATGTCAATTTCATATAAATGTTTGACTTGATGAAATCAAATGTTTTGCAGCAAAGCTGCTGCTCAACGACTGAACACTAAGCCTTTAATCCTTTGTACCATAATTCTTTGAAAGTGATGGCATCTATTATACCACCTAATAATACTATGCTATCCTAAATTTTTATGGTGGTGGTGTTTTGAATTTACAGTAATTACAGTTTTTATGTATTGATACTACTCTTATATTGTTTTAGGCATCTTGGTTTGATAAAAGGACGATAATTTAGTTCAAAATTGCACAACGATTTTGGTGTAAGAAAACGTGTACAGTAAACCCCCATATTTGTAGGGGATGCGTACCACAATCCCCCACCCCGCAAATACCTAAAATCCGCGAATACTTAAAACCCTTCTAAAAACACTTAGAACTGCCTATTTTGACAGTTCAAACACACAAAAAAAAAAAACTATAAAAATGCTTATACTGTACAGGTAGTACAGGTATTATCCTACTTATGATGGGGCTAGACTCCAAAAATGCTATTGTTTTTCGGAAAAAATGTATCTCGAATATAGCCTAGGCCTACACTAGGGTATTCAGTACCATTTATACAAATATGGTAGCCTAGCCTACACTATAAAGAATACTCTATACATATAGGCTATGGTATGGTAATTATTAATATCAGCTAATTCTGGAGGTTCACGCAGACTGACTTATGATAATTCAATACTAGCAGTCCCCGGTTATCGGCGGGGTTCTGTTTCTGAGGGTGTGATGATAACCGAAAATTGCCACTAACCGAAAATCGGTGATTTTCGGCACTTTTTCTGCGATTTTCGGGGGTTATCTGTTAGAAATGTATCGGCACCAATACCCAATTATAGGCGCCAATAAGCAGAAATCGTCAATTTTCAGCGCGAAAATTGCCGATTTTCATCGCTAGACAAGCCCCATAAAACCGGATCACTGTTAACCGAGCCTGCCATTAATCGGGGACTGCCTGTACAAAGGGAAATTGAATAAAAAAACAGAATTAATTTAGCTTGTATTATGATGAAATCAAGTAAAAATAGCGAACAGAATCTTGATTTTTTACACAAAACAAACGTGCCCACTAAATGGCGAACGTCATCTATTAATAAAAAAAAAAAGCTAAATTAATTTCACAACAAGACGTATTTGTATAATAAAATATAACCTTGCAGCCCCATATAAATAAAGTATCTAGAGATTCATTCACGCTAACTAGAAGCAAGAAAAGCTTTCTGAACCGAGTTAAACATGGCGAGATAAACTTAGTGCATGATCGATTTCCAAACCAAACCATTGATCGCTATGATTGCAATATATAATAAGCAAGAAAAGAATGTATACAACATTACTGGATACAGTTATGTAAATTATAACATTTCAAAAGATCCACTGAAAAGATGCATACTTGTTACGTTGATGTTTGTATAATACGATATTATGTGAATATAGAGTACAGTACAATGTAGGCTAGGCTACTTTACATGTATACCATATACCATAGTATAGGCTGAACTAATTCTGGTTTGTTATTCAATTTCTCTTTGTACTGAATTATCATAAGTCGCTCTGCATGAACCTCCAGAATTAGCTGATATTATTAATTACTATACCATGTATGTATAGAGTATACTTTATAGTGTAGGCTAGGCTTCCATATACTGGCAGTCCCCGGTTTACGACGGGGGTTCCATTTTTACGCCACGTCGTAAACCGAAAAATCATAGAAAACCGTAAAAAAATCCTAAGAAAACCTTACTTTCAATGCTTTGGGCGTATTGAAAATGATGTAAACTGCATTTATATTAAGTTTTTCATCAAAAAACCTCCAAATTTTTATTATTCTGTCGTTTTGGAGTCATATTTCTTCCGTTGGATCAGCGTACAACGTGTCGTAACCCTGGAACATGCGTTGTAAACTGGGAAATAATTTCTGAATATATTTGAAAAGCGTTGTAACCTCGGAACGTTGTAAGCCAGACCCTTAGTAAACCGGGGACTGCCTGTACTGTAGGTATAAATGGTACTGAATACCCTAGTGTAGGCTAGGCTATATTCGAGATACGTTTTTTCCAAGGAACGATGGGTTTTTTGGAACCTAACCCCATTGTAAGTAGGATAATACCTGTATAAGCATACTTAGAGTTTTTTGTGTCTGAACTATCAAAATAGGCAGTTCTAGGTGTTTTTAGAAGAGTTCTAAGTATTTGCAGATTTTAGTTATCCTTGGGGGGGTACGCATCCCCCATGATTACGGGGGGGTTTACTGTATAAGTTCCATAGAGAAATCCGCGAATCGGTGAGTCTGTGGGATCATGAGAATGTGAATACGGGGGGTTTACTTTATTTTTGTTTAATTGCAGATGTACTTAGGTTTGCAAAAAAAAAAAAAAAATAGATTTAGCATTACCAGTTGGCAGAGAGGTATTTTAAGAAAGGAAAATGTTATCTGAGTAAGTCAACCATGCATAGATAAAAATGTCATTTTCATTGCATCATACACCATATGTTCTTCATTCTCTCTTCTTTCATACAAATTCTTTGTAGATAGCCTGTTTGGATTTCTGTCTTTAATTTGTCAAAATTAGACAAATTGATCGATAAAGATTAACCATTAGCAAGCAGAACAAACTTTTTGTTGAGTTTTAACATTTGTCGCGTCATCATTTTTGATACATGTCACGTGAGAACATCAGGCGAGACTGATTTTGTGGAACATAAAAAATTGTTGCCACAGGACCTAACAAATATCTCCACAAAGTTTGGTGCTTTTGTCCACTCTGTCCCCATCATTTTGCTTACAGCCCTCACTAGGTGGGACTGAAATTTGTTTAATACCTCTTGTAACATTCCAAAGGGAGGGAAGGCATATAGCTCATTGTTGGACCAGTCCTGAAGCATTGTGTCTGTTCCTCATGCCAAGGGGTCTGGTACAGGTGAGCAAAAAGGTCCAGAGTCGGTCTTCCCCACAGTCTCCACAGGGCCAAGCAGACTAAAGGATGTAGAGTTCACATCCGTGGGAATGACTTGGTTGTCTCAGCTCAGCTGGTCTGCCAGCATATTAAGTTTTCCATGGACAAATCTTGCCAGTCCTCTTGTCTGATTCTGGTTCGCCCAGAGAAACAGGTCCCTTGCTGCTTCGCAGAGTGAAAAAGACTGGGTTCCTCCCTGCTTGCTTATGTATGACAAGGCTGTTGTGTTGTCTGAGTGGACTGCTATAGTTTTGTCATACACCTCTGAAGCAAAGGCTTGTACTCCCAAGTGAACAGCCATTAGTTCTCTCATATTTATGTGTCATTCCTTTGTTCTTGTGACCATGTCCCTGAGACTTCCTTGTCTCCCAGGAGAGCACCCCAGCCTAAGTCTGATGCATTGGCAAAGAAGCTTAGGTCGGGGTTCTGAGGGAATAGGGACTTCCTTTCTAACAACCTGCTTTCTGACCTCCACCAAAGCAGGTGATTCTTGATGTTCTGAATCACCGGAAACAAGAATGAGTCTGGATGACTTTTCCTCTCCCAGCTGGCTCTATGGAGGCCAACGTCGCGAGGAGACTCATCCACCTGTTGCCCAAGCAGCTCTGAAGGGAGAGAAACTCATATATCGTACGTAGACAGGACTCCACTCTCTTGGAGGATGGAAAAGCCTGAAAAAGAGGAGAGTTCAGATTCATCCCCAAATAACCTATCTCCTGGGACGGAGCCAGCTGGGGCTTCTGATGATTAATCAACAATCCTAAATCCTGGGTTAAAAGAAGAGTTTTCTGAAGGTCCTCTGTGTACTGTTCCTTCTTTGGTGAAGGTATAGTGAGATGTTTATCCCCATGAGGTGAAGCCAACCACCTACCAGGGGGGCCAGAAGAGCTGTTGCTAATCCGAAACACAGAGCTCGAAACTGGTAGATTTGGTCCTGAAATACAAATCTTAGGTACTTCCTTGAGTCTGGGTGTGTGGGGACATAGAGTACTCGTCCTGCATGTCTATTGAGACCATCCAGTCTCCCTGACGAATAGACGCAAGAATGGAACGATTCGTCTCCATATGAAACTTTTGTCTTTTGAACAATTACGTTCAGGGCACTCACATCCAGGATTGGTCTCCATCCTCCTGTTGCCTTGGGGACTACAAACAGCCAATTGTAGAACCCCCTGAGCTCGGATCTGTGACTACCTCTATAGCCCTCTTCTCAAGGAGGGAATGTACTTCCACTGCGAGAGTCAAACACCTCTTTGAGCCTATGGAGTAGGCAGTCAAAATGATGGGCTTCTTGACTAACAGAGGTCTTCCTCTGAACGGTATTGAGTAGCTAAACCTGAGGACTTCCCCTACCCATTGTTCCGCCCCTATCTTCCTCCAACGCTCCCAAAAGAGAAGGAGCCTGGCACCTACTGGGGCATGGAAGACACTGGCTTCACTTCTTAGCCTAAGACTTGGTTGATGATTTCTTGATCAAATGGGGGGTGAAATGAACGTTTGTATGACCTCTTGGGTGAGCCCTTCGCCTGTTCCCATAAAAGGGAAATGGCTGCAGGGGAGAGGATGTCTTGGAGCTAGAAGAGGGCAGCTCCTTAAGGCACCTTGAGGATTGCACCAAAAGATCTTGCGTCAATTTCTTTTGTAAAGCTGAAGCAATCTTATTCACTACCGACTGTGGGAACAAAAATTCACGTACCAGAGGGGAGAAGAGAAGGGCAGACTTCTGGGCTGTGGTGACTCCCTTCGTGTGTTAGAGCACCAAAGCTACTTTAAAATCCCCATGGCGTAGAGAGAGGCCAACTCACGATAACCGCCTCCAATCCCTTTATCTGCACAGGAGAGGAAACAAGAAGACCTGAAGAAAATCCATCGGTAAGAAGGGCGTTCCTGAATCTTCCTAGCGAAAGCGCCCACTGTCCAGTCTAAAAAGCTGACCACTTCGAATATCTTGAACATACTCTTAACCAAATGGTCAAGCTTGGCTAAAAGAACATTATCTTGGCCGCTGAAAAGGCAGAGCAATGAGAAGAGTCAATCAGACTGGAGAGGTCCCCCTGGGAGGAGGCAGGAACACCTAAGGAAGGAGCCTCTCCTGTGGCATAACACTGATATCTTCCATTTAACAGTCTTGTAGGCGGGTAGCTGAAGCAGGCCTTTCCTTTCTCCCTCTTGTCCAAAAGCCAAGTTTCAACGTTGTTCAGTTCTTTCCTTGCAGAGGTGGACAGCACCATCTTAGGCAACTTGGATGGCTCGTTTGGAAGACTGCTCATCTGAAAAGCTGATGCAGGCGACGATGGAGCAGCTGGAGGGAAAAAGGTGGGAAAGCTGCTTAGAAGAAACCACAACAGCACTGCATATGCAGTAGGAGGAGAATCTTCCTCTGGATCCTTATCCACATCCTCCTTGACAAAAGCCACAGGAGAGAACGACAAATCTCTAGCAGGTGTCACAGAAGAAGCAGCTTTCTTTAAAAACCCTAAAATATCATCCAAACACTGATGGAGGCAGGAGATGGATACAAAACTGATGGTGTCGAAACTTGCTAGATATGAGAAAGCACCGCTTCTGTCTGAACTGGCGCCGAGCACATATAAGAAGAGCCTGGATGACCAGTTGCCACCATACGATGAAGATTCTCCGACCAAGCGGGTGCTAATGTATGCTCGGAAGCTTCTGGCTGCTCGGCAGCCACTGGGTGCTTGGGAGTTATTGGGAGCTTGGGAGCCAATTGGTGCTTGGAAATTACTATACTAACTGGCGCCAATGGGTGCTTAGGAGTTACGGTACTGGGAGCTCGGGAGCCAATTGGCGCTTGGAAATTGCTGTGCTAATTGCCGCCACTGGGCGCTTGCGCCTGGAAATGTTGAGCAGTGCAGGAGAAAAATGGTCTGATACTGCTGTGCCAACTGGTGCCACTGGGTGCTTGCGGCTAAGAATCGGGAGAAGGTTCAGGAGAAAAGTGCTGTGCTAACTGGTGCCACTGGGCACTTGCGTCTGCGAACATCGGGAGAAGGTTCGGGGGAAAAGCTCTCTGGACTATCCCAAAAACTGCAAGAAGGAACAGACTCCTTCACATTCTTGCAAGGCACCTGAGGCGAACGAGACACATCCACAGCAGACCTTTTCAGTGGTCTAGACACATCACTATAGCGCCATTGGCGCCTCTGTTCAGGGCTAGAAGCCTACAAACAAGAGGAAAGCAGTGATCCTCTGAAAAGACGCCTTTCCAATGGCTGTCATGAACTGTTCTCACCTGGGACTTTACTGAGGGGCCTACTACCCGTAGGCAGACCCCATCGACCTCCCTTGGGCCTCCGGTATGGCTTTTCCCAGGTTTAGGGGAGTATGCCAGGGGCCTTTGCCTAAGAGAATCAGCAGGATGGACAGCAAGCTCCTCCCCCAACACTTCACTATTATCACTCACTTTACGCTCCATATGCGTTTGCACTGAAGCCCCTATCTGAGACACTGTGTTCACTAGCAATTTGAACTTGTGATCGAATATAGACTCCAGACTGGCAATGGCATTGGGGTCAGGAGCAAGAGAGCTGGGTAAAGGATCAGCTGGCACAGCTGAAGAGGTGGGAATGGGGGAAGTAGATTCCTAATTAGCTACAGTCTTGTCATGCTCAATGGTCGCTTTTCTCTTCATAGTTATGCCTCTCTAGTTTTGATAGATGAGAATTTAAAATCTTCCACTTCTTTGGATCCCAATCCTCACATTGAGCACATGGTTTTTCTAACGAACATACCTGACCCCTGCAAGTTGTGCAAAAAGTATGTAAATCATACCTAGCTGAGGTTAACCTCGTATTGCAGCCTTTGCTGCAATACTGAGTACTAGTCGTACTTGTGTCTAACATCGTCGTTAAACAAGTTGATAAAGTTCAAAGTCACAATCAAGAGGTCAAATCCATGATAATTCAAGGTTTTAAGTAAAACCCTATCTATCTATATTGCCGAACAGCTACCGAAAGCAAAAATACTTCACCGATCAAGTTACAACCTGAAAACCAGCAAAGCATTGAATTTCAAATTCAGCTGCTGCTCACAACCTTGTCGTAAGCTGGGAGAAACAAATTGAAGCCATTTGTTCAGTTCTTCCTCTTCTTCCACGAAAGTGGGCAGGGTTAGTCACCTACATGAAAACAAAAGAATCGCTACTGTGGGTTTCAAATTTTAGTTGCCGATGCTAGAAACTGTTAGCTATGTAATTGTCTAGCGAGTCAATTATATTAAAAGTGCATTTAGTCCCGAAAAGGATATGAAAACAGTAATTTGTGAATATTTCTCCATGAAAATACCGTGAATAGGCAAATTTTCCGTGAATAATGTGTACATATGTTCCACAGAGAAATCCATGAATACGTGAAGCCTCAACTCTGGAACTGCGAATAGGCGAGGGTCAACTGTATGTAGTTTTTATACATAAATATTGCTTCATAATACAACAATTTCTTAACTAACTATACAAACCTGAGGTCCTTTACATTAGGAATTACTTTCAGTGAAGCTGGAAACAGCTGTTGAACTTTTGAACAAGGTGTTTATGCAGTTAACTACCTTCTGGGAGGCAGGAGTTCTGCCTACCCGGATGTAAACATTCCAATTTGCCTTCCGGCCCAGGTGTCAGATTGAGGGGTGGCATGAGGTGGGCATGAAATGTATTGTAAAGGACCTCAGGTTTGTATAGTTAGGAAAAGTACAATTTAGTTTAAAAAATTGTGATTTGTTCCAACACGACATACAAACCGTCAGTCCTTCAAATTAGGAAGACTCCCTCCTGGTTGGAGGGAGGAATCTGAGTGAGTCTATAAACTGACTGGAGTTGCTACACCTTGTGTTCCCTTCCTGGTCGATAGAGCAAGGAAGGGAAAACTGCCTCTGACAAATGATCGGGTTGTAAGAAACACAAAATCGATTGCCAGATTTCTGGGTCCCTTTGCATGAATGAGGAAAAGTCAGTTCAAGCAAAGTAGGCTAGGATGGACCTTGATAGTCGGCGACATTAAGGCAAATACAAGCATTGGGTTTGTCTTATTATCGTGATCTCCTTCCTCCCCCTGCTAGAGGAAGGAGTGAGTTTGCTTCTATGATCCTGAAAGGAAATAGAACGGAAGCTCAAGTTGTATGCTTACCTGCATCGACGGCCAGATCTAGCATGTAACAGCATGTTCGCTCCCTGCCCGTAGGAAGAGAGCTATGATGAAGAGGAGGAAGAAAGGCCAGTCACTCCACATTCATTCTCCCACCCAAAACCGTACATCTTAGGTAAGATGCAACCTGTCCTGTTAGAGGAGCCGGGTAGGCTACACAACTAGTTGAGCAGCCACCACAGGACCCTAGAAAAAAGTCTCCAAGGACTTGTGGGCAATATCCCATAGAAGGAAGTGAAGGTGGTTTGTTGGGACCACACCCCCGCCTTCAAAACCTGTGGAACCGACAGGTTCTTCCCAAATGCGAGGGACGGATCAATGCTGCAGACTTTGTGAGCTCACGGGCAAAGCGTATTGGTGTCGTCCTCTTCAGCAGCAGAGTATGCTCTCCTTATCATCTCACGAAGTCAGAAAGAAATCGTGTTCTTGGACATTTCTTTCTTGGTCGAGCCAGCGCTAACAAAGAGTCGTTGACACTCAGGCCAGAGATGGCGAGTTCTCCTCAGGTAGCAATGCAGCAGTCTAACAGGACACAATAGCATCTCGTCTGGATCATTACCTACGAAGTACGCTAGGGAGGGGATCATGAAGGACTTGAACTGAGTGTCAGGGACCGATGGGTTCTGAGTCTTCACTACGAAGTTCAGAACGAAATCGAGTGTAACTGATCCCCATCCCCTCAAGTGTTTAACATCAAAGGAAAGTCAGTGAAGTTCGCCAACTGTCTTTGCCAATGCCAGGGCAAGCTGGAAGACGGTCTTGAGGGTCAGATCCCTGTCTGACGACTCTCGCAAAGGCTCGTACAGTGCATAAGTCAGGCTCCTTGGAACGAGAGTCAATTCCCACACAGGGGGCCTGAGGTCCCTGGGTGGGCAAGACCTCTTGAAGCTTCTCACCAGTAGAGATATCTCAGATGATTAGGAGATATCTACCCCTTTCAGCCGCAAGACTAGGCCGAGTGCGGCCCAACAGCCTTTTACTGCTGAAACGGGGAGAAGCTTCTCTTGGCAAAGAAAGACGAGGAAGTCCGCGACCTGATGAACAGTAGCTACGACCAGCGAGATATCCCATCCACGACACCAACCACAGAAGACGGACCACTTTCCCTGGTATACTGATGCGGAGGACTGAGGTATCCAGCCATCTCCACTGCTGAGCGACGCGAAAAGCCTCTCACTCGCAGGAGATGGTGAAGACAGGGACTGCACTGCCTGGTGATACTGCTCGACGTGGGGTTGACACAGCAGGTTCGGAAAGGGGGAGGATCTCTCTCGGTGCCTTGGAAAGGAGAGCTAGCAGGTCGGGATACCAAATGGCCTCAGGAGCCACCAGAATCATCCTGAGATTTGGGGTGATCATCACTTGGCTGATCACCCTGCGAATCAGACAGAATGGAGGAAAGGTGTAGACGTTGAGATTGTCCCACGGATGTTGGACTGCATCCTCTGCAGTGGCCTATGGGTCCGGCACCACTGAGCAGAAGACGTGAAGTTTTCTGTTGTGCCGGGTAGCGAACATATCAATGACTGGATGCCCGCACAGGTCAAACAACCTTTCCGTGAAGTCTGAGTGAAGGGACCATTCTGTCCTGATCACCTGATTCTGGCAGCTGAGCTTGTCTGCCACTACTTTCCTCCTGCCTGGAATGTACCTGGCTGACAGCTCTACTGAGTGAGCTAGCGCTGATTCGTGCACCTGCACTGTCAACTGGTGAAGCGGAGACACACTAGACCCCCCCTGCTTGTTGACGTATGCAACTACTGTGGTGTTGTCGCTCATCAATACCACAGAGTGTCCCATTACTTGATCCTGGAACTCTTGGAGAGCCAGGAAGGCTGCCCTGAGCTCCACAATGTTGATGTGAAGGTGCTTGTCATCTCGATGCCACACCCCTTAAGTCAGCAACTCCTCCAGGTGTGTGCCCCATCCCACGGCTGATGCGTCTGAGAACAGAAGCATGTCTGGAGGGGGAGTATGGAGACACTCCTATTAGAAGGTTCCTGTCGTCCATCCACCAGTCTAGGTCCTCTCTCACTTCCTCGCAAAGAGGAATGAGAAAGGACTGGGGGTCCAGAGACTGGGACCAAAACTCCTTCAGCCGTCACTGCAGAGACTGAAGGTGAAGACGCCCATGAGGGACCAGCTTCTCCAGTGACGACCTGCCATTGCCGAACTGGCTGTTCCTGCCGAGACAGAAACAGCTGTGCTGCCTTCCTGAATCTGCTGATACGAGAGTCCGAGGGGAAAACTTTCGCTGCTACTGTATCTATCAGCATGCCCAGGTACTTATCCTCTGCTTAGGGTTGAGATCCAACTTCTCAGGATTTACTTCAATCCCAAGATCGTGGCAAAACTAGAGGAGCCGATCCCTGTCCTGTAGCAACTACAAACGGGAGCTCGCCGAGACCAGCCAATCATCGAGATACCTCAACAGACGTGTCCTGTTCGAATGGGCCCAAGCTGACAACAGAGTGAACACTCCTGTGAACACCTGGGGAGCAGTCAAGAGCCCAAAACAGAGTGCCCTGAATTGGAAGACAGTGTCCCCGAGGATAAAGCGAAGGTACTTGTGAGCAAGTCCACCGTAAGCATGAAGTTGTTCTCCCTGATGGAGGCGAACACAGATCGTGCCATCTCCATCATGAACCAAGTCTGGCAAACAAAATGGTTCAGGGGAGAGAGGTCTATGACCAGTCTCATCCAACCCCCTGAGGCTTTCTCTATGAGAGAGATCCGGCTGTAAAAGCCTGGGGACCAATCTGACATGACTTCTACAGAACCCTTGCTCAGCATGGCCTGCACTTCTTCCATCAGTGTGATGTCCTTCGGAGATCCAGGAAAGTAGGCATGGAGACAGACTGGTATGACGGTGAGGGGTGGCCGAGTAGTAGATATCCCTCCCAAGGACACCCACTATCCGGGTCTTGGCTCCCTATCACTGCCATGTTGCCCAATGGTTCGATAGACAACCCCACCCACCTTCGGCAGCAGTTGGGGGGGAACGCCACCCCTAGTGTTTCCCCTTCTTCTTCTTCGCTTTGCCCCCTTTACCAGACTGGAAAGTGGGCTGAAAGGGTCATGATTGCCCACCCTTTCCGAAGGAAGAAGAAGCATGGGTGTTCCCGCAGGATCCCTTCAAAGTCTGGGACTTCTTAGGGGCCAAGGAAGTGTTAGCCTGGCCCAAAGGCCGGGCCACAGTGGAGCGCAAAGACCTGGAGGTCTTAGCCACTGCCTGGTGGACAAGGCAATCACTGTCATTGGCCCGACGCTTATCCACCGCAGCATCTACCAACTCCCTAGGGAAGAGAGACGCAGAACCCAGCAATGGTCTGTTCCGTAGGGTCACTGCCAACTCGGGTCCCACAGACCTGGCGAAGTGAGGAAGAATAACGTCTCTTCGCTTATGAACCAGGTTGGCCCCCAAGTTTGCCATCTGGTTGGCAAAATAGGAGATGGCTCTACCTCCAGACTGGCACAGGCTCCTGAAAGCTGAGTCGTCCCCGGATACAATAGCGCACAAGGAGGCAGCCACTTTGGAGACTGCCTGGAGAGCCCCCATGGTGGTGGCTTCCAATGTTGTTGCCTCTTGCTGCGAAAGGCAGATACCTTCCACAGTTAGCTGCTGCAATGAGAGACCCGGGCCTAGACGGACTAGGTCCAGGTCAACTTGTTTAGGCAGCAATGTCCCTTCTGAGGGTGTGTAGAATTGTTCCTATTGAGGCAGAGGAGGGGGAAGCAATTTTTCAGAGCGGTTTGAACGAAGCAAATTGTCTTGCCCAGACACAAGACTATTGAGGCGCGAAGGACGATCCACAGATGAGGCCGCGGTCCCTTCCCAGAGGTTGTAGTGCTGACAAATCAGCACCACAGGGGTGTCCACATCCTGGGGAGGAGGACCCTCGAGTCCTTGAAAGGTGTGGTCCTCCGGATCTACTCTTCCAGCAGGAGGGAGAACCTCAACAGACCCCTGGGATCTTTCCTGCACTGCACTGGCATACAATCTGGTTGATCCAAGAACTGAGCCAGGGACATAAGCCTTTGTAGTCAAACTCTGGGGAGACGACTCACCAGAGTTCCCCCTATCCAACTCACACCTTCTAGGAGAAGCCCAGGAGACTGAGGGGACAGGAGAGGAGGATTGGGCAGGAGGATTGGGCACCCCTGCTGGTCCTGCTGGCAGAACCAGCAGGAGAAGTGGGCCGAGAGCGGTCACCAACCCACGGTGATGACAGCAACTCGGGTTGAGAGTTGTCCCAAGGAGAGCAGAACAGTTCATGGGAGTCAAGCCAGGCGCTCAACTCCACTGAGCCAGGATGGCCACGCAAACGTAACCGGGGACTGGGAGGAGTCAAACACACGGCTGGCTGGTGAGAACATGCGCTGTCCGCTAGATGGGGCCCCTGTCTTCTTTGAGGCTGGAACCTCGTGAGAAGGCTGAGCAAGGGACCTCTTCTCCATCTCGCTAGGTGTTCAGACTCGAGAGGCTGACGCACCTTCCCGGGAACCCTGCTTGGCACTTAAGGAAGTGCCAGCAGGAAGAGCCGAGACACCGGCTTGTCCAGGCTCCTTCTCTCATCTTGTGCCTGTGTCAGTAAGGAGAGAGGTCTCTCCGGTACCGGTCCGGGGTGCCCGGGTCTCCTTAGAGACCCGGGTACTCGGCGTGGCTGGAGAACGAGCGTCCGACACAGTGCCAGCCCTAGAAGCAGACTTCTTCAGCACAGCAAAGGGTGTGCAAACTGAGTTCTGCATGCCCTCGGCTCCCGAAATGACTGACCCAGGGATCAATGATTCAGTTCCCTGAGCCGATGGTCGGGAAGAGCCGACAAGAGATCCCTCTGTGGAAGGAGGCCGTCCCTTAGAAGTCCCAGGGCAGGACTTCTGGAGGGGGGGACAGCCTTCTTCTTCCTCGACTGACGAGCCTCGGAAGAAGTGGAAGAGGTAGCAGACAACGACGAAGACGAAGACAATGAAGATGACGGCACCTTCTGAGACCTCTTCTTCGACTTCTTTGTCATTTTCTTCAGGATGGCAGTCAGTCCCCCATCCAAGAGGGAGCAGCAGAAGGTGCAGGAGCAATCGGGGGGCCAAGGAAGCAGGAGTAACCTGGGCAGCGGAGACGTCAACAATCAAGCCAGCGGTGACTGGGGCAGGCGGAGCAGCGCGGGAGCCAGGGAAGCCAGGCGTCGAGACATGAGTTGTCGGCACAGGCGGAGCAGGAACAGGAGCCAGAACAGGCTGAGAGCCAGGTAAGCCAGGAGCTGGGACTGGAGTGGGGTAGGAGCGGAGGTTGGCAACAGCAGGAATAACAGGAGCAAGAACTGTGATGTAGGACACAGATGGAAGTTACCATACTGGAGGGGCCTGGCATGGATAGCGGGGCCAGGAAGCCAGGCGGCAGCAGCACAGAGTGAAGAGAAGCAGGAGCGGCTGTTACCTGGGTACCCAGGTACGAGGTGACAGTCACTGGCATTTTAGCGACGGAAGTCATGGTGACTGTAGACACAGTGGCAGTAGCTGCAGCATGGTGACCACTGGAGCACCAGACAGATGGGACAGCAGGCCCTCCAACGACGGGACATCAGGTAGAACCAGGTGATGCCAGGTAGAAGTAGGGTCTGGAGCCTGCCCACCAGGAGGTCTCTATCGCCAAACCTGAAGACAAGGTCTGGTCACTGAAGGGAGTCTCTACTCGCTCCGGGGGAAAAGATTTTCCGCCCGGAGTGAGGAGAGGCCCCTCGAGAGGATGTCCAGATCATCCGCTCCCCCGCGGCCTTCAACACCTGATGAAGTGAGTGAAGAAGACGAAGGGGAGTCCTCACCAGAAAGAGAGGCAGCAAGAAGGGAAAGCTTGCCGGGAGGGAGAAAAGATCCCAGCAGATCAGCCACCACTGGGAGTCATCGGGGAGGGTGTATAACCCTCAGATGACGCCTTGATGGGCTTCCTTCGGTACTGTCCCCTCCCCTCAAACTTTACCCACTATTTGGCAGACCAGGAACAACACTCAGAACACAGTGAAGTAAACAAACACACACCCCCTGCAAAAAGAGCAAAGGGCGTGTGGGTCCATGTCAATACTAGATCGAAAGCTATTACACTTCTTACTGCCTACACGAGGGCAAACACGCTGGGGGAAGGTGGGCTTACAAGGTTTATCAAAAGCTTTCATAATAACAAACAACAAGAAAAAGATCCCACTGGGGTTAAATCAGCTGAACAGAAGTCAGGGCAGTGAGCGAAGAAACACATCCACACCCAGTGATGGCTGAAAGCAAATGGGAATGTTTACATCTGGGCAGGTGGGACTCCCGCCTCCTGGGTGGTAGTTAACTACCTAAACACCTTGTTCAAAAGTTCAATGGCCATTTCCAGCTTCACTGAAAGTAATTTCTAATGCAAAGGACCGACGGTTTGTATATCGTGTCGGAACAAACTTCCTTTACTGAAACCATACAAATAACAATGTTTTTTCCAATTATCTTGTAAATGAAAAACCAAAGGCTGGTGACCCAGTGTACTTAAGAAAGGGTCAGCTTCTTACCTATGGCTATAAGGAAAAAACTCATAATTTTTTAAGTAAATTGTATTTTTCCTAACTATACAAACCCGAGGTCCTTTACATTAGGGATTACTTTCAGGCGTAGGCTGGAAACGGCTGCTGAACTTCAAACAAGGTGGTTAGGCAGCTGACTACTGTCCAGGAGGTGGGAGTACCACCTGCCCGGATGTAAACATTCCAATTTGCCTTTCGGCCCCGGTATCAGATTGAGGGGTGGCATGAGGTGGGGATAAAATGTAAAGGACCTCGGGTTTGTATAGTTAGGAAAAATACAATTTACTTTAAAAACTGTGATTTGTTCCGACACAATATACAAACCCTCGGTCCTTTACATTAGGAGACTTACTGGTTGGAGGGAGGAATCTGAGTGAGTCTCTAAGAACTGACTGAAGTTCACCACCTTGTCTTCCCTTCCTGGTCGTGAGAGCGAGGAAGGGAAAAACTGCCTCTGACAAAAAGACCGGGTTGTAAGAAACGCAGGATCAGTTGTCAGACTTCTGGGTCCCTTTGCATGAAAGAGGAAACGTCAGTTCATGCCAAGTAGGATAGGAAGAATTTGGCGTCAGATGACATAAAGGCAAATACAAGCACTGGGTTTGTCTTATAGTCATGGTCTCCTTCCCTCCCCTTGCAAGAGGAAGGAGTGGGGTTGCTTCTATTAACCTGAACGGAAAACAGAATGGGAGCTCCCATTGGGTGCTTACCTGCATCAACCGCCAGATCCAGCTTGTAACGGCACGTCCGCTCCCTGCCCGTGGGAAGAGAGCCAGGATGGGGAGAAAGAAGATAGGCCAGTCACTCCACATTCATTCTCCCAATCAACCATACAACTTAGGCGAGATGCAACCTGTCCTGTTAGAGGAGCCGGGTAAGCTACACAACTTGTTGAGCAGCCACCACAGGACCCAAGGAAAAAGTGTCCAAGGACTTGTGTGCAATATCCCAGAGGAAGAAGGAGGTGAAAGTAGTCTGCTGGGACCACACCCCCACCTTCAGCACCTGTGACACCGACATGTTCTTCTGGAATGCGAGGGACGGACCAATGCTGCGGACCTCGTGAGTTCTCGGACGAAGCGTACCGGTGTCATCTTCTCCTGCAGCAGAGTACGCTCTCCTTATTGTCTCACGAAGCCAGAAAAAGATGGTGTTCTTGGACACTTCTTTCTTGGTCGAGCCAGTACTAACGAAGAGTCGTCGACACTCAGGCCAGAGGTGTCAAGCCCTCTTCAGATAGCACCGCAGCACTCTAACAGGACAAAGTAGCATCTCGTCTGGTTCACTGCCTACAAAGTCCTCTAGGGAGAGGATCGTGAAGGACTCGAACTGTGCGTCAGGGACAGAAGGATTCTGAGTCTTCGCTTCGAAATCTGGGACGAAATCAAGAGTAACTGATCCCCATCCCCTCGAGTGTTTTACATTGAAGGAAAGTCCGTGAAGTTCGCCAACTCTCTTCGCCAATGCCAAGGCTAGCAGGAAGACGGTCTTGAGGGTCAGATCCCTGTCCGACGACTCTTGTAAAGGCTTGTACAGTGCACAAGTCAGACTCCTTAGGATGAGAGTCACATCCCACGCAGGGGGCCTTAAATCCCTGGGTGGGCAAGACCTTTCGAAGCTTCTTTTTAGTAGAGATATCTCAAAAGAGGAGGAGATGTCTACTCCTTTCAGCTGCAAGACTAGGCCGAGTGCGGCGCGGTAGCCTTTCACAGCTGAAAAAGAGAGAAGCTTCTCTCAGCGAAGGAAGACAAGGAAGTCCGCGACCTGCTGAACAGTAGCTCCGAACGGAGAGATATCCCTTCGACGACACCAACCACAGAAGATGGACCACTTTCCCTGGTATACCGCTGTGGAGGATCGTCTGAGGTATCCTGCCATCTCTGTTGCTGCGCAACGCGAAAAGCCTCTCGCTAGCAAGAGATGGTGGATAACCTCCAGCTGTGAAGACACAGGGAATGCACTGCCTGGTGGAACCGCTCTGCGTGAGGTTGACACGGCAGGTTGGGCCAGGGGGGAATCTCTCTCGGCGCCTCGGAGAGGAGAGCTAGCAGGTCCGGATACCAAACGGCCTGGGGCCATTTGAGTGCCACCAGAATCATTCTGAGATTCGGGATGATCATCACATGGCTGATCACTCGGCAAATCAGACAGAACAAGGGAAAGGCGTATACGTCGAGCTTGTCCCACGGGTGCTGGAATGCGTCCTCCGCAGTGACCCATGGGTCCCGCATGACAGAACAGAAGACCTGGAGCTTTCTGTTGTGCCAGGTGGCGAACAGATCGATGGCTGGACCCCCCCCAACAGGTGGAACAGCCTTTCCGCTACCTCCGAGTGGAGGGACCATTCGTTCCCTACCACTTGGTTCTGGTGGATGAGCTTGTCTGCCATGACATTCCTCTTGCCTGGAATGTACCTGGTTGACAGCTCTACCGAGTGAGCCATGGCCCACTTGTGCACCTGCATCGTCAACTGATGAAGTTGGCGGGACACCAGGCCCCGCTGCTTGTTGACGTATGCCACTACCGTGGTATTGTCGCTCATCAGTACCACGGAGTGTTCCATCCTCAATCCCGGAACTCTTGGAGGGCTAGGAAGGCTGCCTTGAGTTCCAGGATGTTGATGTGAAGGCGCTTGTCATCTTGGTGCCACACTCCCGAAGTCAGCAACTCCTCCAGGTGTGCGCCCCATCCCTCGGTCGATGCATCTGAGAACAGTAGCATGTCCGGAGGGGGAGTATGCAGGGATACTCCTATCAAGAGGTTCCTGTCATCTGACCACCAGCGAAGGTCCTCCCTCACCTCCTCGGAAAGAGGGATGAGGAAGGACTGGGGTCTCGGGACTGGGACCAATATTCCTTCAGTCTCCACTGAAGAGACTGCAGGTGAAGACGCCCATGAGGTACTAGCTTCTCCAAAGACAACAGGTGACCGATGACGACTTGCCATTGCCGGGCTGGCTGCTCCTGTTGTGACAAGAACAGCTGTGCTGCCTGCCTGAACTTGCTGATACGAGAGTCTGAGGGAAAGACTTTCGCTGCCACCGTGTCTATCACCATGCCCAGGTACTTTATCCTCTGCTTGGGGATGAGATCTGACTTCTGGAGATTCACCAAGATCCCTAGATCCCGGCAGAACTTGAGGAGCCGATCCCTGTCCTGTAGCAACTGTGAGCGAGAGCCCGCCAGGACTAGCCAGTCGTTGAGATACCTCAGTAGACGTATCCTGTGCGAGTGGGCCCAAGCTGACAGGAGAGAGAAGACTCTTGTGAACACCTGGGAAGCAGTCGAGAGCCCGAAACAAAGCACCCTGAACTGGAAGACCGTCTCCCCAAGGACAAAGTGGAGGTACTTGCGAGAGGATGGACGAATGGGTATTTGGAAATACGCATCCTTCAGGTCCACCGTAAGCATGAAGTCGTTCTCCCTGATGGAGGCCAGCAAAGACTGCGCTGTTTCCATCGTGAACCGAGTCTGGCGAACGAAACGGTTCAAGGGAGAGAGGTCTATGACCGGTCTTCATCCCCCTGAGGCTTTCTCTACGAGAAAGACATGGCTGTAAAAGCCTGGAGACTGGTCCGACACGACTTCTACAGCACCCTTGCTCAACATGGCTTGCACTTCTTGCTGTAGTGCGGTGTCCTTCGAAGATCCTTGGACATATATTTGGAGATGGACCGGAGTGTAGGTGAGGGGAGGCCGAGACTTGAAGGGTAGTAGATATCCCTCCCAAAGGACATCCACTATCCAGGCCTCGGCTCCATGTCGCTGCCATGTTTCCCAATGGCTTGACAGGCACCACCCCACCTTCGGCAGCTGTTGGGGGGGAACGCCGCCCCTAGCGTTTCCCCTTCTTCTTCTTCCCTTTGCCCCCTTTACCGGCTTGGAAAGTGGGCTGAAAAGGACGTGAGAGACCCCCCCTTCTCGAGGAAGAAGGAGGTTGGGTGTTTCCTTGGGACCCCTTCGAAGACTGCAACTTCTTAGGGGCAGAGGAAGTGCCAGCCTGGCCCGAAGACCTGGCCGCATTGGAATGCGAAGACCCAGAGGTCTTGGCCACTGCCTGGTGGACAAGCCGGTCACTGTCATCTGCCTGGTGTTTGTCTACCGCGGCATCCACCAACTCTCTGGGGAAGAGAGAGGAGGAACCCAGCAATGGTCCATTCCTAAGGGCAATTGCTGACTCGGGACCTAGAGACCTGGAGAAGCAAGACAGAACGGCATCTCTCCACTTCAGAACCAGGTTTGCCCACAGGTTTGCAGTCTGGTGGGCGAGGAAGGAGAAAGCCCTACCCCCAGACTGGCACAGTCTCCCAAAGGCGGAGTCCTCCCCAGGTACAATGGCGGCCGAGGAAGCAGCTACCTTCGATACTGTGAAGGACCACAGATCGAGCCAGGGGACTGATTGGAAGGCCGCCATGGCGTTGGCTTCCAGGGTTGCAGCTTCTTGCTGGGAGAGATAGATACTCTCTGCAGTAAGCTGCTGCAACTTCAGATCCGGATCCAGACGAGTCAGGTCTGGGTCAACCTGTTTAGTCAGCAACGCCCCTACAACTAGAGTGTAGAAGCGCTTCTGGTGAGGCAGGGGGGGGGGGAGAAGCTTATCCGAGCGGCCTGATCAAAGTGAGCTGTCTTGCCCAGACACAAGACTGTTCACTTGGTTGAGGACCTCCTCGGCAAGCGTGGACCATGGCAGCCCCACCAAAGCCTTGGGTTCCTTCTTGGGTCCCCAAAAGGATTCGGGGTGCGAAGGACGATCCACAGAAGAGGCCGTGGTCCCTTCCCCGAGGTCATTGTGCTGATGAATCAGCTCAATAACCTCTGCAAAAGTCCTCTGTATCTCGGGGGTGTCCGCATCCTGGGGCAGAGGACCCTCGAGTCCTTCCAGAGCGTGGTCCTCCCGATCTACTCTCCCTGCAGGAGGGAGAACCTCGGCAGACCCCGTGATCCTTCCTGGACCACGCAGGCGTAAGACCTGGTCGAGCCAAGGACCGAGACAGGTTCGTACGTCCACGAGGTAGAACTCCGAGGAAAAATCGCCAGAGCTCTTCCTGTCTGACTTGAGCCCCTTGGAAGGAGTCGAAGAGGCGGAGGGGACAGGCGAGGAGGATCGGGTGCTCCCACTGGCTTTGCTGGCAGAACCAACAGAGGCAGTGGGCCGGGAGCAGTCACCAACCCACAGTGGTGACGGCAGCCCGGGTCGAGGAGAGTGCTTTTGCCTAGGCGAAGCAGTCTCCCGGCTCACATGAGCCGAGCCGCGCGCTCAGTTCCCCCAAGCCAGGGTGGCCGCATGGACGTGGCCGGGGACTAGGAGGAGTCGAGCATGCGTCTGGCTGGTGTGAGCCTGCGCTGTCCTCTAGACGCGCCCCAGTCTTCTTTGAGGCCGTAGCCTCTCGGGAAGACTGAGCAGGGGACCTCTTCTCCGCCTCTCCTGGCGTTCGGCCCTGAGGGGCCGAAACGCTATCCCGAGAACCTGACTTGGCACTCCCAGAAGTGCCAGCAGGAAGAGCCGGGGCACCTGAATGCCCGGGCTCTTTCTCTCGCCCCACGCCCTGGACTGTACGGCAAGAAGTTTCTCCCATACCAGCCTGGGAGCAACTCGCATACTGAGTGTCTGACATGGACTCGCTGGCCTTAGAAGCAGGAATTTCCTTAGGTGGGGACACCTTGGTCTGCATGCCCTTGGCTCCCGATGCGACTGACCCGGAGGTCAGGGCAGTGGTTCCCTGATCCGTGGATCGGGAAGAGCCGACGAGAGATTCCACTGCCTTCCCTGTGGAAGAAGGAAGTCCCTTGGAAGTCTTGGTGTGAGACTTCTTGGGGGGGGGGTTGGGGAGGCAGACTTCTTCTTCTTTGGCCGTGAAGCCTCGGAAGAAGAAGAAGAGGCAACAGACGAAGACAATGAAGAAGAAGAGGCGGCAGCAGACGAAGACGATGAAGAAGAAGAAGGAGAAGATGATGACACCTTCCTAGACCTCTTCTTCTTCGTCACCATCTTCTTCAGTATTGTCGTCAGGTCTCCAAACCAAGCAGGCGCAGCCGAAGACTCAGGAACAGGAGGAGGGGCTGCAGCAGAAGGCGCATCCCGGGCAGAGACTTACCTGGGCGGGAGCAACTGCGTGTTGGCCAGGAATGAAGTAGGCGGGGCCGGGAATGCAGGCACAGGTGGTGCGTGGGCAGCCAGGCCGGGCCGCGCCAGAGTCGAAGGTATGGGGAGAGGAACAGACGAAGTGCCGGGCTGGATTGAGAAGCGAGGAGCCGGAACCATAGTCGAAATCGGGCCAGGGACAGTCACATATGGTAGAGTTGACGTCACCATGTAGGAGGGGCCCGGTTACGTGAACGGGGCCAGGAACCCAAGAGGCAGCGGTACTGTGTGATGCACGGCAGGGGTAGCTGAGACCTGGGTATCCAGGTGCGAAGCTACTGACACCGGGAGCTTAGCGAACCCTGACATGGTGACCGAGGTTGTGGTGATTGTCGCTGCGGAGTGAGTGGTCACTGGAGCGCTGGACAGATGTGACACCAGTCCCTCCAGTGACGGTACGCCAGGTAGGCCCAGGTGTAGCCAGGTTGATGAGATGTCCGTTGCCTGGCTATCCAGCCCAAGACCTGAAGCAAAAGTCGGGTTAGGTTGGGAAGCCTCTACCCGCTCTGGAGGAAAAAATTCCCCTCCAGAATGGGAAGAGACCCCCGAGAGGGTGTCCCGGTCCACCTCTCCCCCACGCCCTTCCACAACCAATGAAACGAATGAGGAAGGAGAGGGTGAGTCCTCACCTGAAGGAGAGGGAGCAAGCAGGGAAAGCTCACCGGGAGGGAGAAACAAACCAGACACATTCGCCACTACTGGAGTCGTCGGGGACGTATTACCCTCGGGCGATTCTTTGGCAGGCTTACGACAGTAACGTCTCCTCCCCTCGAACTTCCTCCATTGCTTGGGGGACCAAGAGCAACACTCACTACAAGGAGCATCGCGCGAACACACACGCCCCCTGCAAGATGGGCAGAGAGCTTGTGGGTCCACGTCAACACTAGACCTAAATGAATTGCATTTCTTGCCTCCCACCCCGGGACACACACGCTGGGGATAGGAAGGCTTAGAAGGCTTGTCCATAATGATTAGCAAGAAAAATAACAAAGATTTCCCACAAAAAATAGAAGAAATAAGCAGTCAGGCAGAGAGCGTGAAGAACAACGTCCGCATGCTACGACGGCCGAATGCAAATTGGAATGTTTACATCCGGGCAGGTGGTACTCCCGCCTCCTGGACAGTAGTTAACTGCCTAACCACCTTGTTTTAAGTTCAACGGCCATTTCCAGTCTACGCCTGAAAGTAATCCCTAATGTAAAGGACTGAGGGTTTGTATATTGTGTCGAAACAATCTTCTTGTAAGCCAGTATACTGTATATAATTACAGTACACTTTCACTTGAAAATATATTTAAAAAAAAAAATAAAACTTGGTGGTTGTAAAACCTAAAGTGGTAAATGATTATCATACAAGGATGGGAGGGTACACTTGAGTGACAAAATAATATATCATTTTGCTGCTCAAAGATTTACAAAGACGCACTGGAAAAAAAAATTTAAGAACTTCCTCGATATTGCAGTACTGAATGCATTTATACTGTACCAAAAGAACACTGACAAGCCTGTTGAAAGATATGAATTTATTCATATGACAGTAGGAGCCCTTTGCTAAGACAAAGAAATTCATCCCTACCCACTGATCCTAGAATCACCTTTGTCACCCTCAAGTATCCACCCCAGTAATCATCTATCACACCTGTCAGATTCCTCACCTAGTCCCTCATCACCTGGACGGGGGACACAACACTGGTTTGCAAGACTGGAGGGGAGCAAAGGCTAAGACTGCGCGCTATATGCCCAAGTAGGTAAAAAAGTTGGTGCCCAGGATATAATGTAAGAATTCATGAAAAGTGTTGGCCTGAGCTGGACCATATTTTTGGGGAAAAGGACACTTAACAATGAAATGTGACAATGATGAATAAAGAATGAAGAAATCCCAATTACAGCCTAATATAAATAGTACAAAAAGATATACATTTATTTCTGATTTTGTTCAACTTTTACTGTATTTGGTAAGTAATATGATGGATATGATGGTTAAAATACACATACACACCCATTACACCAATGAATAATTACTGTATATTTTCTATATTTTTTCAGGGGTTAGTCCAAGATATAAGATCTGAATTATCTTGAAAATATGGTCTCTAGCAATCTGCAAATAAAAAGTTGTTTCTGAAAATGTTTTTTGTAACAAAGATATATTTCTTTTAATTTGAATTTTAAAAGAATTTTATATCTAATTATGAATTATTAATTGCTAAAGCTGAAGACTATACTGCTTACCTCTAGTTCAGTAATAATCACTTACATGCAAAATGAGCACTGTGTTTAGTACCAGCCCGTTGGGGGATGAATGTAAAAACAAACAAAAGACTGTTAATATCATAAACATATACAAAAGGCATAAACATAAGCAAATGGTGGTAAATAGGCCTATTAGTCGCCGACTGGTGGGAACCAGGCTGTGGTAGCTGGTAGTCTTAAGTTTTACCTATTAATCTGCAACATAAGATGATTCCAGTCACATAGGCCATAATACTAAGTGGTCAGTTAAATAATGAGCGAAAATAATGGTTCTAGGCTACTACATAACTAACATTGCAAACACATAATACTGCCGTTGTCCTTAAGCAGCAACCCCAGCCATCGGTGCGTTAGGCTAACCATAGTAGGCATTTGGGACAGAAAACGACCTGACCAGACCTACCTTTACCTGATCTTGCCTTGATCGTCGTACCCTTCTCTGACCATAGGCTTCACCCCCATAGACACCCCAAGAAAGCCGTGACCCCTACGTCTGCACATAACCTGTTACTTTTACCCAAAATCAAATCGTGGTGCGTTCATCAACATCAGGCCAACCGTTCGCTTCATCTTGAAAGCAAGGGCTCGAACGACAACAAAACCTGGCACTTGGCTGGTAGGTAACTTTTCAAGACTCACGAGTGGCTTCCAGTTAAATTCTGGGGCCTCGAGGTCTTTGCATTGTGGTCTCAGGACGTCATCAATAAGAGGCTAGAGTTAGGCTACGAGCCAGACCCCGTCTGGAGAAAGAGAAGGTTTGCCCACCTTAGCCAGGAATGATTGTCACCGACTCATGACTGCCCACAAAGTGCCTTTTCTTCAACAGAGAGAAAAAGAAAACACAATAGATATATTTCCACACAAAACCTTCACGCACACAAACAAGACCATGAACATACGGTTTCTATTTACCTTGGTAATAATCCCCAAGAAGGAAATTCACCCAACGGCTCTGTAGTCGACGCCATCTTTGTTGTTGTTCTTATTTTCCCAGCAGACGAAAGATTGTTTCCGAAAAAGACACTTATTCTGTGCAAACAAGTCCTTTGTAAGATCCTGAGGCCTTCCTTTACAGGAGACCTCATAACAGGTTTTAGACAACCACTATTGATATACAATGGCACAGAGTTACCTTAGACTAAGTTTATACATCTACGGTGGTAATACTATTTTTGGATTAAACCATAATTTATTTGTATTTGGCATTCGAAGTGCCTAAATTTATGAACAACATATCTGAACTAAAAGTCGTGCAATTAACGCATACACAAATTATTATATTAAAATAAGAATGACAACTAATATCTGGATTGCATGCATAACGTGCCTAAAACATTTTTGTGGTAATATAATTACGATCAAAGTCACAGAGTCCAGATAGATGATGAAATACAGCTACGTTCAGTACGCATACTTATACCACTTACTTAGACAGACAAAATCATATTAGACACCATAGTTTACAGTAATTTTTATAGTTTTATGGTCATTAATATAAACATAAGTAACATTTGCAACAGTTAAAAAAATTTCATATTCGTGAATTAAACGTGCGCCTCTTCACAAATGTTCATGGTGAACGCAAAATCTGGTTTCAAGAAGTCTTTATGTTTACTTCAGACGAACACGCTTTTTCTCCACGGTGTCATTGCAATTTGTCATGTAAACCATTTGTGTGTACGTTGTTGAGACGGCGAAATTATCAATTTAATCGATAAATTATACATTATAACCTGGTGAAAGAATCAAAGAAGCGACCCGACAAGGAGCCTCTGTTTTTGGACTGTTAATCTTTTTTGTAAACAGGATTATGTAAAAAGTCAGCTGTGGATATTTACAAATTCTGCGAAAGGTGGGTCTCCCAGTTGGCAAAAACTGGTTATATTTTGTGAGAGACAGGAATGTAGACTTTGGCCTTTCATTGGGGGGGGGGGTCGTCAAAAGTCAAAAGAGAATTTAACGTTGACCTTAACTTTTGAACTTCAAATATATGAAAAAGAGACTTTATATATGACACGAATGTTCAGTTAATAAAATCTAAATGTGGAATGAGGGTTTAATTAGCCTAAGATGTCAAGAGTCAAACTGAAATTGACACTTACCATAACTTTTGAATTATACGGCACAGGAAGTATTTGGCATGCATAATCCGTTATTTATATAACTGCACAAAGTGGGTTCATGGTCAATGTCACGCTAAGAGGTCAAAGGACAAATATAAATTTAATTTTGACCATAACTTTTGAACTAAATGAGATGGAAACTTTATATGTGGTATACATAATCTGAGTCATTGTTGAGAGTGAACTAGAGGTTTAACTATAGGTCAAAGTCATATTTAGAAGGCAAAGATCTATTGAGAGTCTAACTTGGTCCATAACTTAGAACTATGAGAGGCAGACTTCACCAGTGGCATGTAATCCACTAATGAATCCGATGTAGAGAGAGATGAAGGTCAAACCAAACTTGGATGTCAAAGAGAAAGGAACCTTTTGGGCGGTGGACTGCTCAGCCTTGGCGTGGGTTGCTGTCACCTGAACGTGTTCAAACCCATGCACATGATATGCAGTTCAATGTGATGTGTCCACATTTCATCTCACGTTTATTCGCCGTTATTTTCGTGCATGGATGTTCACTTGGGCATGAATAATCTGTCGACAATAGCCTTCTAGTTGCAAGAAGAGGAAGAGGATCTCCAAAAGGATATTTATAAGTATAGCTGGAAAAGAGTTATTGAGCAAAACAAAAAAAAAAAAAAAAAATCTGCCGGAAGACCTGCATCTTATAGCATGGTACTTCTTCCTCATAAATTGTGACATTCTATGTCAGTTTTTATTCGGCATTACTTCAGTATAAGAAAAGCTTCTCTTTTGCACCTTATGTTGCATTCTGTTCGTTTTTTCCTCTTGATCGTGTCATGGCATTATTTTTAACCAAATAAATATTGTGTCATCTAAAAGTTCTTCAAGATTTGTGTGCGTCCACTGAGATGAGTGAGTAGCCCTCTGATTGGTCTGCCATGATTGATTAAGTTTAGGCCATGCCTTTGCCACATTCGTTTCGCCTTGTAGTAAGTAGACTATTGTGTGTATATATATATGTGTGTGTGTGTGTATTGATGAGGAGGAAAGTTTTCGCTAAGAGATTACAAAATATGTCAAAGATCGGATTATTTCTTCACATTTATGTAAATATGATGTAGATACATTAGGTTCCCATTTGCAGAATTTATGCCTACACGCTACTTTGCCTCTATAAATCTATTTAAATAAATAGAGAGAGAGAGAGAGAGAGAGAGAATTTGATTTAACTGTAAATGGCACTGTCGAAACTGTAAATGACACTGTCGATATTTTAAACGTTAAGGAAGCACAACAGAAATTCACTGACGTATTTGCATTAATAGGTTATTTTTGCAAGTTTGTGGAAGTCCTAGATTTAGGAATGAACACATAGATTTTTACATTTTAATAATCAAGGATGGTATTAACACGTTTCATCCATCTCAATTGTTTTGAAAATTACGGCATGATGGAAAGTCTTTGATTCGCGCAAGCTTTTCTTATTTATTTAAAAATCTGTTTCTCGTCCTCTAGCCTAGACATATTCAGACAAAGTATGTATGCGATAAAGCGTCTTTGAACATCACGTAGATGGCACTGAGATTATCATAAAACTGTTAAAAAACAACATATTACTTCTCTTAGGAGTATGCACTATAGTAGATATATATTCTCCAGATCTTGAGCACGACTAAAGTGAAAATTGTGTATTTGAATCCAGTAGCAATAAGGGTAGTGCCACTGATTTCATGAGATACTGGTAGTTTGTCATGATACAGTGTACCCAAAATCCGGCTTCCTCATCTCAGCTCTGAATAAGCTAGGAAATGTGGCATAAATAATGTCCTAATTCGTAGAAACAGTTCTTATCACTTAACAGAAAAGAATGCTTGGAGGAAGCTGATGGTTTCATCTCTTTGCATTTTTTCCTGTTTCCTTGCGTCAATTTTTCAGCACATAATTTCGAGTCTTGCGCCCTGACTGCAGAGGAAGTCGGTCTTACAGTGCAGAGTAGTGAAATGAAGGCTGCCTTTTTTCTGTCTTCATATTATCAGATATTATCAGAAGCTGTTCATAAGAAACGGTTGTGAGTGAAATCTGGTAATAATATTCTTGAAATAAAACGAAAAGGTTTACAGAAGTAGGCTTTAGAGTTAAATCCTTAAAAACAATGTTTTACAGTGGAATGTGGTTGAAGAAAATAAAATTCTAACGAAAGATTTGTTATAAGTATGGTGAAAAATTGCTTGTGCATAATGGTTGCAGGAAGAAAAATTATATGAAGAAATGTTTCGTTTATACTGGCAATAGATCTTCTGTCATTTTAAAGATCTGCCCTTTGCCAGTTTTGACAGACCTTTTAAAACGGGAGAAGTACACTCTATGGCACTAGTTGCTTTCAATGAACCTTCGATAGAGTATCCTTAAATATAATGTTTCTCTAGATTTCTGTGGAGCAGCGTTTTATGACCACTAAGCAGTTGGATCTCTCTTCTAAATTCTTCCCAGTTTTTTTTTTTTCCTCGGATCACTTATCTACAAGCATACTGAAACACATTTATCATTATCACAATTAGATACTTACAAGTCTGCCATTTAATTAATGCTAAGAAATGTAGGCTGATAGTCTGTCTGATCATTATTTAACTGAACTAAAGTTAATGTTGCCAGAACTTTAAGTTGGAGAGCAAAGGTTGAAAATGTTGTTTATAGAGTAACTGAACCAATGAGAAGACCACATGAGGAGAAAATGGATAAGGTGTGAGCTAGGGTTAAAGATAAGAGATGGATGAAGTAGATTTTTTTGTATAAATTTATTCATGAAAACTAGTCATGGGGACATAGCGATTGTCTGAGAAAATAGAGGGATATGAAGAAGGAATAAAACAAATATGCGATAGGATGAGCCAATGAAAGGCTTTGTGAAGGAAAAAAATAATATTATTGGAGGTGCAGTAGCTTAACGTATGAGAAGATCGTGCGTAGGTATGCAAAAGGAATGATAGAGCGATCAAAAAGAAAGTACGACAAAAAGAAGTCAAGTAATAAAAATAGGAGAGAGGAGGAGCGCAAAAACTTTAGAGAGAGAGAGAGAGAGAGAGAGAGAGAGAGAGAGAGAGAGAGAGAGAGAGAGAAAAGAAATGTTTTACAGGGAAGTAAAGGCAAAGAGAAAGGTTAATGAATCAATGGATTTCAGAATAAGAGATGCAAAAATGGAGATGCTATCTGAAGTGAACGTACTCTTGGGGTGATGGGGTCTGTCTTTTGAAGATGTGTTACTTGTGGAAGGCAGAAGAGAGGCAGAGGCAAATGCTGCAGCAGTAAAAAGGGTCACCATAAGTTTTTGAGAATGCTTGTCATGAGGATGTAAGAGGTGTAGTACTTTTGAAGATGGAGAAAGAAAAAGAAAAAAACAGGATTGTAATGGGATTACAAGCGAGATCCTGCCGTTGACCAAGATTTCGACGGTATGTTCTGGATAAGGGAAAGGTTCCAAAGGAATAGATGAGAGGGATAATTATTCCATTGTTCCTTTATGATAGAGTTGTAAAGTCACCACATCGGCGCCATTAACTAAGTCTCCGCTGAGCATGTTTTCTTTGGTGACTTCCCATTTTCTTCAAGCTCAATTAGTCACGCCTAAAACGTGCCAGGTCACGCTTTTTAATCATTTTTACTTTATGAACCTTTTATACAAATGTCACTTACATTGTGTATCACATGTTTCTTCATTCACAGGCATCAAGACCACTATCCAGTTGTAGTTCTGTATGTTTTGTATTGTAACTTTGTACTCGTTCACTGTCTTATTATTGTTTATTGTTTCGACCTCAGGTCACAGTCAATTCCATTGTTACTCCAAAGGGGTGGCGTCAGTCGGCCGCTATATAAACTTATTGGATCTGTAATAAAGTCAATAACTTTACCTGCTCGTTTCTTTGACACCTTATAATGGTGACCCCGAGTATCCCAATGAGCCATTAGCGACTGAAATGGATAAGTTAGTCTTGGCTCCAGGATTTCTCCAAAACGCTCTTAGCGGCCCATAAACAATGGGCTGTAAACAGCGTTTGAGCGTGCTGACTCGATATGAAGAAGGAATACCCCACCAGCGACTAGGATGAACCACACGGCGCAAGGAAAAAATAATATTATTGACGCGAGTACCCCACTCCAGTAGATCGGTCAAAAGGAATGATAGATGGACAAAAAGATATCCCCTCCTTCATGCAGTTAAACGCGGACCCGTGGACTCGGAGGTTTACCTACCTCCCATCACACCCGCGCCCGCCCCGCATCGAGGCCCTCCCGGGAAGTAAATGCACCAGCGCCCTGAACACACGGACGGCCGAATAAGAGATGCAAAAATGGAGATGCCCTCACCTGAAGCTGCCGCCTTTGGGGGGGGGTCCCATCGATGTGGCTGCGGAGGGTGGAGAGCCACTTCAGAATCGCGGACCTGACGGACGAAATCCTACAGGTCACCATAAGTGCTTTTTGAACGCCCTTCCGGAGGATGTACAGAAAACTCATCTCGCGATGGAGAAAGAAAACACACACCCTCACGTTACAGCACCACAAAAGTTCCAAGATTTCGAAGCTTGCTTGCCCATCGCCGAAAGGTTCAAAGGAATAGATGAGAGGGATCGACCATTGTTCCTTTATGAAACCCACGCTAAAACATCAATTCAAGAGACGCATATCGTAAGCATGGTCGTAGATCTCCTGTCACTACCAGACTTGGGTGAAGAAAAGGGTGGCAAGAGATAAGCTTCACACGGGAAATCTACCTGTTTGAACTCCTCCCTAGTTATGCAACCAGATCGCTCACCCCTACACCATGCCTGTCGAGGACCTCATAGAGGTCCGGCGAAACATCTCATAGACTCTCAACAGAGGCAATTCAAGATGCTGAAAACAATGCCACAAGCCGGTCAGCTGTTGAGAGTGATTAAGCCTGAAGAGGAAGAAAAGCAGCCCGTCAAACTATTGCCAACAGACGTCCACGAACCACAGCAGATGTAAAATGAGTCCCAAGAGTTTGTTTTTATCAAGTGGTTCAAAGGAGCCCAGTACCTTCCTGGAGCCCTGATGTTCACCAGTTCAAAAGATGGACGGCCAGCAGGACAGGCCGCCATGGCAGCCGAAGTTGTGACCCAGGGCCTCAAAACAGTAGGTTTGTTTGTGGATGATACTGAACTGATTACGGCTGGATGATGCTGGTCGACACAGGGGCCTTTAAAGGTCTTCCCAGCATCCAGAGAGACCGCAATTAGACACCAGACCCGGCCGCTTTCCTGACGGCCGCCAACGGAACCCCATCCTCCAAGATGAAGCAGGCTTGTTAATCTTTATCCAGAACAGAGTTAGATCCTGGGACTTCATCGTACAACATTGTTGGAACCCCATGAGAGGGGGTGCCAATTTTCTGAACGGATGAAGCCTGAAGAAGTCGACGCAGAGTGGTGCAAAGACTGGTCCTCGAGAAACGACTCCTGCCGGTCTCTCCGTTAACGGCGGGACCCAGACCCACCATCAGCGTTGTAAAATGCCCCCACCAGTATGCACACCTACTGGCGGAGTTCCCTGAGGATTTAAGCGAGCTTTGTAGCAGTGTTTTGAGTCCCCGGGGCCCCAGCCACAGTGGACATATACCACCATTCAAATATAGTGACTAAAGGGCCCCGACACATGCGGTTCCGCAGGCTTCCCCCTCAGCGCCTTCAGGAGGCGAGGAAAAGCATTGGATAGATGGAGCAGATGGGCATCTGCAGGAAAGCCTCCAGTCCATGGGCCTCCCCTCCACATGGTGCAGAAACCGGATGGCTCCTGGAGACCCTTTATAGGAGCGTGAGACTACAGGCGGTTCAACATTGCAACAGAGCCCGACCACTACCCTCTCACCAACATGCAGGACCTCACAGCCTCCTTTCACGGGGCCAAAATATTCACTAAAATTGGACCTTCTTAAATCTTATTTCCAGGTAATATATGTTGCGCCAGAGGACATACCAAAGACAGCCATCATCACGCCCTATATATATATCCTATGTGTATATATTCTCCACCTTATATGCTGAGGAACGCAATCAGGCCACCTTCCAGCGGCTCATGGACAGCATCCTGGGGGACATTTGCATGTTTTTGCTCATGTTTCAACGACATTCTCATATTTTCCAGGTCTCAAAGCGAACACCAGAGACACATCAAAAAGTCCTCCAGCGGCCCAATGAGAAACAAACACAAAATATTCCGTTTAAAACGACAGGTAAAGGTCCGTCCAAGAAAGAAATTCCTGGTTACAAGGTGTCTCCGTTAAATGTCCGCCCTCTTACATCGAAAGTAGCAGCCGTTTGGTTGTTTAATTTTTGGACTACCTGTTTTATGCAAAGAGACCCGACACCCACCTCCATCAAGGCCGTCCAGGAGTTCGACAAAATGGTAAATTTTGTATTCAGGCGGTTCATCCCGGGATTTTTTGCACTGTCGGCCCCTGAAAACTGGAAGTCCTCAAAGGCCAACCGATAGTCCCTGTCTTGGGGACCCAGCCAGCAGCAGGCCTTTTCCTGATGTCATCAGCCAAGGCAACCTACCTTGGCATTTTAGGATCCCAAGGCCCCTCCAGCTGACGACAGACGCCAGTAACGCTTTTATAGAAGGACAATGCTGTTCTGGAGCAAATCATAAAGGACTCCCCAGCCCAATAAAAGGCGCCTTCTTCAGCAAGAAGTTCAGTCCCTGCAGAGACCTAATTTTTTCGACAGCACCTTTTATTACTGGGAACTTTAGCTGATTATAAAACAGACTGGGCACTTAAGTTCCTCCTGGAGGGGACGCCCTATCAAATGATATTCACAGACCACCAGCCACTGGTTCACGCCTTCAAATGAAAATAAGGGACACAATAAGTCTTCAGACAGCAGCGCCACCTCTCAGCCATAGCCGAATTTACCTGTTAAACAACAGGTCACCTCCCGAGCAAGAAAAATCCTGAGAAGCAGACGCCCTGGTAGCAGAGTCGGAACTTGAACGGGGACGTGACTGGAAAGTGTTAGATTACCAGGACCTGATGCCAGAGAACAGGCAAGCATTTTGTGAAACCCCAGCATACTAGATGGAGGATCACATCCCTCAAGAACTGGGACGTGGATATAAATTGCCCCAAATAAGGAAGGTAGCCTGCTCTGTAACATCAGCACAGGTCAGCCCCACCCTTTGGTTCCAGCCTCACAACTGCCACCAGGTAGTCGACATAATTCACAGCCTCTCACACCCCTCTCGGCTGGACCACGGTGAAACTGCCATTTCAAAAATTCGTCTGGCACGGGTGCAAAAGGAGCCATTTAAACTGGGCAAAATTGTGCCTGCAGTGCCAGACCAGTATTGGGTCGTTTGCACGCATCAAGGTTGTATTCAACAGCCAGGCGCCCATTTGTATACATCCAAATCGACTCGTTCAGTGTATTTTTGTTAATCAGGCGGATCCAGATACCCTCCTGATTCGGTGGTAGACGTCAGTCGTCGAGGTGGCCCGCCACACCCATGCAAGAAGCCACCGCCAGCTTTTTCCTGCGCGCCTTATTTTGCCCTCTTCCAGTTGGGTTACCCGGAGTGGTTCCGGACCACATCACAACCGACAGGGGCCTCAGCTCTTCTCCAGTTGTGGTCTGCCCTGGCTCAACTGCTGGGAACCACGCACCACACCACCACAGCGGCAACCCAGTGTCCAACGGCCTGGTCGAACGCGTTCCACAGGTTTTGATAAAGTCATCCCTCAATTAAGCTGCACCGCGAGGACTGGAAACATCAGCTGCCAGTTAACCCTCCTCGGGTTGAGAACTACCCCCTCCCATATCAGAGCCGCCTGCCCACCCCCATCCGCAGCTGAACAAACCTATGGGGAACCCCTGCACTCTGCCGGGGGAGCTTGCCCGACGGATGAACGCCACTCCCATCACTGCAAAGGCTCCGCCGTTCATGGCAGGGAACCTGTTGGCGTGGCTGCAGGCGCTCTCAATTCATCGGCAAACAACCACCTTCATGCCGCCACAGCTGTCATCCGCCACCCACGCTCATCCCATGAGTCGACGCCGTCCGTCCACCACTAACTCCTGAAGCCCTCCTCAGGGGACCCTTCCCGTGCTGGAACGAAACAGCAAGGCGTTCCAGCTGGCACCCACAGGCAGGACGACTGGGTTTCAATAGGGCATGATAAAGGACCTCCTCACCCTGTCGGAGAGTCCCGATGGCAGTGGAAAACAACACCCCTTCCACCCCACCGCACTCCAGGTCACGCCCGCAAATCCCCGAGCCCACGCCCCAGGAAGGTCCTGATCCAACCAGCAGCCTCACACCGGGGACCCCTGAAGGCATCTTCAACCAGCCGCGGCACCCCTGTTAGCACCCCAGCAGGAGGAGGGCAGGGGATTAGCGCCCGTCACCAGGACGCGCCCTGTCTTGGGGGTGGAATCCCCCAGGCCTTTGCCACTACCACAGGCGGTCGGCAAGCCATTAACTAAGTCTCCCTGAGCATGTTTTCTTTGGTGACTTCCCATTTTCTTCAAGCTCAATTAGTCACGCCAAAACAGGCTGCCATGGTCAACATTTTAATCATTTTTACTTTATGCGTATTTATACAAATGTCACACTGTTGTGGCATCATGATGTTTCTTCATTCACAGGCATCAAGACCGATCCATCTTGTAGTTCTGTATGTTTTGTACGGAATTTGGCTGCCTCCTTCAGCTGCCAATTATTGTCCCCCATTGTTTCGACCAGGTCACAGTCAATTCCATTGTCTCTTCCTGGGACTTTGCGGCGTCAGTCGGGACCCGCTCCTGCCTGGATCTGTAACTTTGGGCTGGCAGTCGACTTTACCTGCTCGTTTCTTTGACACCTGACTATAGCAGTCCCTCCTGTTAATCATTTGGGACCCAAGAGCCCACCATCTGCTCCACTTGTCTAAGAAAGTAAGACAGGTGACAGAAGGACTGATAGGTGAAGAACAGGGTGGGCTTAGACCAGGAATAAAGTGTGTGGATCAAGTGTTTGATATAAACTAGTTATGTAAAAGCGTGACAGTAAAGGGGAAATACTTTATGTGACCTTTAAGGTCCTAGAAAGTCATATGATCTACTCAACAGAGGCAATGTGGAAGATGCTGAGGATATACAATGCAGAAGATAAGTTGTTGAGAGTGATTAAACTTTTTTGATAGAAGAAAAGCATGTGTCAAACTATGTAGACGTGAACGTGACAGGTTTGATGTAAAAATGGGTCACAGACAAGAGTTTGTTTTTATCACTCCAACAGTCCAGTACCTTCATGGAGGCGTGATGTTCGAAGTCAGAAGATGGACAGCCGATGAAGGTGCAAAGTTGTGAGGCAGAAAAATGAGTCGTGAATTGAAAGTGAAATGCAGAAAAATGAGCCGTGAATTGAGAGTGAAATGGTAAATGTTTGTGGATGATACTGAACTGATTACAGCTACTAAAAAGATACTAAGGATGTATCAGAAGAGTTCAAAAGTGTTTGCAAGAGGAGAAAATTAGAGCAAGAGTGAGTGCAAGTGAAATTATTAAAGTTAATGAAAACCAGCACCAGCAAGATGAAGCAATGATTGTTAATATTTATGACAGAACAGTGAAGCATTAGATTCATTTGAAAATTTGGGAGTAAGTACAACATTGTTGGTAGGATGAGAGAAGAGGTGACCAACAGAACGGATGAAGCTGAAGAAGTAGCAGAGTGGTGCGCAAGACTGGTCAGAAATGCTGTCTATGGAAGGCAAAATTTTAATGTATGAAGGAAATGTTGAGTCAACATACCTTTTTCATGGTTGTAAAATGTTTATGCTGAAAGCGAATGAGGGGAAAACCTACAGGCTGTTGTGATGATCAGCGTGTTTTGTAGACAGTGTTTTGAGATGTTGTGGTTATGTGAGGAGACAGTGGACTATAGGTTGATGAAATAAGTGGTGAATTCAGAAGTGTTAGGAAGGGAAGCGGATACTGAATACCGGCACTTCAAGTTGGATAGGAGGGCATGACAGAAGAACCACCAGCCGCTGGTGTAAAGTCACCAAGCCAGGGGACACATGGTCTTCCAGTGTTTAGCGACACCTCTCGAATTAAGTTCACCTGCTCCATCAAGTTTTCTTTGGTGATGCCCAGAGTCTTCAACGCTCAATTAGGGATCAACTAAAAAGACCTCAGTTTTAATCCAGGCTATTTATACTGTCATCACATCACGTCCCTGACAGTGAAGGGATCTTCATTCACAGGCATCAAGACTGTATCTATATTACGTCAGTACTGGCCATGCCCCGTATTGCTGCCTGCCTACCGCCACCAGGTATTCGACGTCATTGTTTCGACCTCAGGTCACCCTCCGGCAATTCCAAGCTGCTGTCAGAGAAGTTCGTCTGGCGTCAGTTCGCGTGCAGAAGGATGTGAGGACCTGGGTGAGACAATGGATCTGTGCCAAACCAGCAAGGTGGGGCGTCACACTGCGTCTGTTTTTTGACACCAACCAGGGCAGTGGTTAGGTCATGCTCACATCGACATTGTCGGACCCTTCCCCATCAGGCAGGTATCACACCACCACCGCTCCAGCAACCTTCTCTGCCAACGCTCTTAGCGGCCTAAACAGGTCCCGGGCCAGCGTTTGAGCGTGCTGACTCTCGCCGCAAACCCCAGCTCACTAAGGGTCCTCTCTCCCCGATAGTGTTCAGCTGAGCGCCATTAATTAAGGTCCCGGCGAGCTTGTTTTCTTTGGACTTCCCACAACCCTTCTGTCAATTAGTCACGCGACAAAGTCGTGCAAGTTCGCCCCTTTTAATCATTTTTACTTTAGGTTGTACCTTCATAGCCCTGCCTGTCCTCACCACCCACGTCTTCGTATCAGGGATGATTCCATCCGCCCACCACAGGCATCAAGACTGTGTGCTGGAGTGGAACAACAAGGCGTTTTGCTCACCCTTCATTTGAAGAACAACTGGGTATTGTTTATTGTTTCAAGCCCGACCTCCTGGAGGAGGACACAGACATTCCATTGTCACCCTCCACCTGGACAGCCGTCACCACAGCCGGCCCCCAGAAGCTGCCTGGATCTGCCCCGAAGTAGCCCAACCTTTACCTGCTCGTTTCTTTGACACATTTCCCGAGGCCCTCACGCATCCTGGCACCACAGCGTGCATGCAGGACAGCTGACTAATCAGTGTGTTGTTGAGGGGACGGTGCAGTGCTAATGCACTCTATAGGTGACGCGTGATTTTCTTTGCCTCTAGTGTTCACCTGTGTCTGCAAAAGGAAATTCAATCATTTAAACAGTTTTAATTGTTTACCTGTCACTGATTTTTGTTTTTTATTCTTTTTCTGTCATCAAGATTGTATTCAACTTCAATCCTGTATATTTGTATAATTTATAGTGTATATTCATGTATTTATTGTTATATTATTGACCTAGGTCATGGTTCCCATTGTATTCCAGGCAATCAATCAGCCAAAATATAAACCATAAGGAACTTGAGTAAACATCAGCAGGCATTTTTCATGTTTTATTTTCACCTTTCAAAAGTGCTTTGTCTTATTATCAAAGCTGTAAAAATATATATACACATACACTAAAACATCATAAAAGACTCGGACTAAAAAATAGTAGGCCTATGCTAAAAACAAACACAAAATATTCAGTTTAAAACGCCAGGAAAAAGGTATTACCATCCAAGTGGAAAGAAATAATACGAGTTACAAGGAGAAACGTTAAATGTCCAGGGTAAACTTATGGTAAGAGAAGAGTGATGGAGGCAGTTTGGTTGTTTAATTTTGGGACTACCTGTTTTATGCAAAGAGACCCGAGGATTGCCAGCTGCTGAGGAGAACGAGCCCTCGAAAAAATTTTAAATTGATTGTATTCAATATTTATTTTGCATTTTTGCATGCTGTCGAATATTGGAAAACTGGATTCAACAGCTGGACCTCAGTAAAGGCAGGCCTGCATGTCCCATCAACAATCCAGTGGTGATAATCGAGGAGGACTTTTAGGCAAGAACTTACGAGAGGCATTGAGGGAAGTCTGATGTCATCAGAAAGGTGGAATCTAACATATTTAAAAATAGTGGAACCTGTTGGTAAAGAGCATTAAAAGAAACCTGGGAATGAGGTGACTTTTGGTGGAATGAAGGACAATACTGTCGTATTAAAAAGTGAAAACAATTTCGGAAATAAAGGACTCATCATGAATAAAGGTAAGAAACAATAAAAAAGGCATTTCTGTGACTGTTGGAGACCTAATTTTCGACATGATTTTATTACTGAGAAACTTATTTAGCTGTTTATAAAACAGACTGGAAGGGAAATAATTCTCCGAGAAATAACAGTATAAAAATGATATTTCTTTGTGAAAGCCAGACAGCATCCTAAAAAATGCAAAATAAATACTGAATACAATAAGTTTAAAATTTTGTCGAGGGCTCGTTCTCTTTGCATAAAGCAGGTAGTCCCAACGTTAAACAACAGATGAAAAATGGTAAAGCAATGGATCAGATGGAATTGAGAGTTGGAACTTTGAACGTGGGGAATATGACTGGAAAGACCTAAGAGAGACAGCAGATCTGATGGAGAGAAGAAAAAGATAAGCAAAAGAATGTGCAGAGACTAGATGGAGGAAATAAAGAGAAAGAGAACTGGGATGTGGATATAAATAAAGTCAATGTGGAACAAATAAAAAGGTAGGAAAAATAATGGATCAATAATTCCATCAAAACATCTGTAAAGACAGTTTAATTTCATGCCAAGAAGAGGACAAGACAGTGTTTGAAACTCCGTGCCTAGATGGAAAAAACAGTCGAAAAGACTGCACATGTGTAAAGTCTCTGCTGAGCAAGTTTTCTGTGGTGACATCCCATTTTCTTTGCCTCTCAGGATTCACCACACCTGGTTGTCAGGTCATGCAAATCCAGTCATTTAAACTATTTTATGTAATTGTTTACCTGTCTCCAGATTTGTATACCATGTATTCTTCTTTTTCAGGCATCAAGATTGTATTCAATTCAATTCTGTCCATTTGTATAATTTAAAGTGTACTTGTTCAGTGTATTTATTGTTAATGTTATTGACCTCAGGTCACCCTTGTTCCCATTGTATTCCTGGCGCGACGTCAGTCTGTCGCTATATAAACCGCCTGGATCTCCAGTAAACCAGCAGTAACCTTTTCCTGCTCGTCTTATTTTGCACCTCTTAAAGTGGTGACCCTGAGTGGTTCCCAGGAGCCATTAGTGGACCCATACGGCGACTCAGTCTTGGCTCCAGGAACTACCCACGCCCTAACAGACTCAACTATGGCACTGTAACCAGCGTTCGGGCGTGCTGACTCTCGTCGGCAAATCACCAGTGTCATTAACGGACTCACACGGCGCACTTCCAAGCGCGTTTTGATGCGAGTATCCCACTCCAATTAAGAGAGCAAGAGCGAGCATGGACGCGGACATCCCCCCTCTCGTTCAGTTAACTGCTAACCTCGTGGATTCGGATGTCTATCTCCCTCCCATATCACCCGCGCCTGCCCCCGGCGCCGAGGCTCTCGCACTCCTCCACACCCCTGCACGCGCCCTGCACTCTCCCCTGCCAGGGGCCCTGCCCGGCAGGACAAGCAAGGGCTGCCCTGGCCATAAAGCTGCCGCCGTTCATGCAGGGGAACCTGTTGGCGTGGCTGTACAGGGTCGAGAGTCAATTCAGGCTGGCGGAACTCAACGACGAGTGCTGCAAGCAGACACAGTACTCAACGCCCTGCCGGAGGAGATCTACAGGAAACTCATCCCATGGGTGTCCGCCACACGCCCCTCACCTACCACCTCCTGAAGAAGTCCCTCCTCGAGACTTGCTCCCTGCCGGTCGCTGAGAGGGCCGCCCGCGCCCTCGACCTCGCTCATCAGCCCACAGCAGGATCAGAACATGGAGTCATGGGGCATGATATAGGACCTCCTCACCCTCCCCGACACCGATGGCAGTGGAAAACAATCTGGGATAAGCCTGTCGCAGGAGCTCCTCTCCCTCCGTCAGCTCCTCCCAGAGGTCCGCACTCAAATCCCAAGCCCTATGCCATGCCCCCTCGAGGTCCTGATCCACACAGTGCAGCACCTGCTGACTGACTCCGTGAGGCAGCAGCGCGGGCACCAGCGCCCGCACTCCCCATTAGCGCCATCCAGCAGGAGGAGGGCGCAGAGCAGGAGGTCAGCGCCGTCACCAGGAGGCGCCCAATGCCTCACAACAGGTGGAATCCCCCAGGTCTTTGCCACTACCACAGGCGGTTCGGCAAGGATGCCCGAAACTGCCTACTGCCCTGTTCATTCGCCCGTCCAAAAAACGGGGGAGGTGGCGGCCAGCAGGACAGGCCGCCATGGCAACAGAAGAACCCATGGGCCCAGAGCCAGTAGGCTTCTATGTCCGTGACACTGTCTCTGGCAGGATGATGTTGGTCGACACGGGGGCCATTAGATCAATCTTCCCGCTGTCCAGAGAGGACAGCAAGCGAGCAACGGACCCGGCTGCCTCCTGACAGCTGCCAACGGGTCCCCATCCTCTCTATGGCACCAGGCTCCTGTCGATCTCCATCCTTGGCCGGAGATATTCTGGGACTTTGTCGTCGCGGACGTAAGGACCCCGCTCCTAGGTGCGGATTTCCCTGTCCACTTTGGGCTGGCAGTCGACGTCGGTTGGAAGCGTCTCCTTGACACTGACTCCTGCCAGTCCCTCCTGTTAGCAACGGGACCCAAGGCGCCCACCATCTGCTCCACTGCCCCCCACCAGTACTCACAGCTGCTGAAGGAGTTCCCTGACGTGTTCAGGGCCGAGCTCCGCCAGGTACCCAGGGCCCCAGCAAAACATGGCATCTACCATCACATGAAAACAAAGGGTCCCCTGCACACGTGAGGTTCCGGAGGCTTCCCCCTCGTCGCCTTCAGGAGGCCAAGAATGCCTTCGCCGAAATGGAGCGGATGGGAATATGCAAGAAGGCCGCCAGCCCGTTGGCCTCCCCCCTCCACATGGTGCAGAAACCGGACGGCTCCTGGAGACCCTGCAGCGACTACAGGCGGCTCAACCTGGCAACAGAACCTGACCATTATCCCCTGCCGAACATGCAGGATCTCATGGCCTCCTTCCACGGGGCCAAAATATTTTCTAAATTGGATCTCTTGAAATCTTATTTCCAGGTACCAGTTGCGCCAGAGGATGTAATAAAGACCACCATCATCACGCCTTTCGGGTCCTATGTCTTCGCCTTCTCCACCTTCGGCCTGAGGAATGCGGGGGCAACTTTCCAGCGGCTCATGGACAGCATCCTGGGGGACCTGAAATTCTGCGTCTGCTACGTGGATGTTATCCTTATATTTTTCAGGTCCCACAAGGAGCACCAGAAGCGCATCCAGGCAGTCCTGCAGTGCCTGCAGGAGAACGGCCTCGTCGTACGTTTCAACAAGTGCACCTTCGGCGTCCAGAAACCCGACTTCCTGGGCCACGAGATATCCCCGGATGGTGTCCGCCCACTCACATCTAAAGTCGCAGCCGTCACCAGGTTTCCCGTCCCCACCTCCGTCAAGGCTGTCCAGGAGTTCCTCGGGATGGTGAACTACTACAGGAGGTTCATCCTCGGGATCGCACACACCATGGCCCCCCTGACGGAAACCCTGAAAGGCCAACCAAAATCCTTGTTGTGGGGACCTAGCCAGCAGCAGACCTTCTCCCTGACGAAGGCTGCCCTCGCCGAGGCAACCTCCTTGGCCCACCAGGACCCCACCGCTCCCCTCCAGCTGACGATGGACGCCAGCAGTGTCACCTGTGGAGCTGTCCTGGAGCAGGTCATCGACGGCGCTCCCCAGCCCAATGCTTCCTTCAGCAAGAAGTTCAACCCTGTAGAGGCCCGCTACAGCACCTTCGACAGGGAACTCTGCGCAGTATACTGAGCAATCCGGCACTTCAAGTTCCTCCTGGAGGGCACGCCCTTCACAATCTACACGGACCACCAGCCGCTGGTCCACGCCTTCACCAAGCCAGGGGACACATGGTCTTCCAGGCAGTAGCGACACCTCTCGGCCATCATGGAGTTCACCTGCTCCATCAAGTACCTCCCCGGCAGGAAGAACCCTGTGGCGGATGCCCTCTCCAGAGTTGAGCTTAACGCAGTGCAGCTTGGGATCAACTACGAAGACCTCGCCAGGGAGCAGGCCGCCGACCCAGAGACCCCAGCCTACCGCACTGCCATCACGTCCCTGAAGTGAAGGGACGTGCCCCTCGACCCCGGGGTCCCAAATCTCCTCTGCTACGTCAGTATCGGCCAGCCCCGCCCTCTGCTGCCTGCCTCCCGCCGCCGCCAGGTATTCGACGTCATCCACGGGCTGTCACACCCCCCCGGCAGGACGACGGCCAAGCTGCTGTCAGAGAAGTTCGTCTGGCACAGAGTGCAGAAGGATGTGAGGACCTGGGTGAGACAGTGCTTGCAGTGCCAAACCAGCAAGGTGGGGCATCACACTGCGTCTGGGGTAGGCGAGTTCCCCCAACCAGGCCAGTGGTTCGGCCATGTTCACATCGACATCGTCGGGCCCTTTCCCCCATCAGGCGGGTATCACACCATCACCGCCTGCAACCCCGCTGCCAACGGCTTGGTCGAGCGGTTTCACAGGTCCCTGAAGGCATCCCTTATGGGCCGCTGCGCCGCTGAGGACTGGAAATACCAGCTGCCGTGGGTCCTCCTCGGGTTGAGAACCGCCCCCAGGGCCGACGGCGACCGTCCTCAGCTGAGAAAACCTACGGCGAGCCCCTCGTGGTCCCGGGCGAGCTAGTTACAGAGGACTGCCACAACCCATCTGTCCAGAGGCTTCGCGACACAGTCGGCAAGTTCGCCCCCTGCAAGCGGACATATACTGACAGGTTGGCCACCTTCACCCAGCCCGGCCTGTCCTCCACCAACCACGTCTTCGTCAGGGATGATGCCATCCGCCCACCACTGACCCAGGCCCTACAGGGGGCCCTTCCGTGTGCTGGAGCGGAACAACAAGGCATTCCTGCTTGCCCTTCACGGGAAGAACAACTGGGTGTCAGTAGACCGTGTCAAGCCCGCCCTCCTGGAGGAGGACACAGACATCACCACAGTGCACCCTCCACCTGGACAGCCGTCACCACAGCCGGGCCCCCATAAGAAGCGGGCAAGTGGTCGCCCCCGAAAGCACCCACCCACACCCGCAGTCAGCCACCCCCACACACAGGGTGTCTCCCCGATGTCCTCACGCAGCCATGGCACCCTTCAGCGCCCCAGCAGGTACGCTGACTAATCAGACGTTACCCACGTCTTGCGGGGGGGGGGGAAGTATTTGTAAAGTCTGCTGAGCAAGTTTTCTATGGTGACGTCCCATTTTCTTTGCCTCTACAACTCGTCACACCTGGCGTGACGGGTCACACAAATCCAATCATTTAAACTATATATATAATTGTTTACCTGTCTCTGATTTGTATACCATGTATTCTTTTTTTCGCAGGCATCAAGATTGTATCCAACTTCAATCCTGTCCATTTGTATAATTTAAAGTGTACTCATTCAGTGTATTTATTGTTAATTATTATTGACCTCAGGTCACCTTTGTTCCCATTGTATTCTGTGGCGCGACATCAGTCTGTCGCTATATAAACCGCCTGGATCACCAGTAAACCAGCAGTACCTTTTTCCTGCTCGTCTTATTTTGCACCTCTTAAAAGTGCTTATGCCCCTCAGGCAGGATGTGATGAAGTTGAGGAAGTGACATTTTGGGAGGAAATGGACTGACAGTTGAGTGAAATACCAGCAGAAGAGAGATTAATTATTGGTGGTGACATGAATGGACATGTAGGAAGGACCAGGGAGGGTACTGAGAGGGTGCATAGTGGCTGGGGAGTTGGAGAGAGAAATGACGAGGGAGAGAGAGTCGTGGACTGCACTGTTTCATTTGATTGGGCTATTGTCAACACTTGGTTTGAAAAGAAAGAAAATCAGTACACCACATACAAGAGTGGAGCAAGAGAAAGTCAAATTGACTTCCTCATGTGCAGAAGATCACATCTGAGAGAGGAGAGAAATTGTAAAATTTTAAATGTAGAGTGTGTGGCAGCAAAGCGCAGTGTGGTAGCAATGGACTTGTAAATAAGGAACTCAGTAAAAGGCAGGCCTGCACGTGTCCAATCAATAATCCAGTGGTGGAAGCTGACACAGGAGGAGGAAGTGAGGCAAGAACTTAAGGAGAGAGTATTGAGGGAAGTCTGGTTGCTAGAGGGGGTGCAAGAAAGGTGGAATCACAACAGTATGGTGATAAATAGTGGGTGGAGAGGTGTTGGGAAAGACATCTAAAAAGAAACCTCCTGACAATAAGGAAACCTGGTGGTGGAATGAAGTGAAAGAGGTGGTGAAAACCAAAAAAGTGCAAAACAGATCTGGGAAAAGTATGGACAGCAAGAGGATATGGAGAAGTACCAAAGACATAAGAAACAAGTAAAGAAGGCAGTTGCATAAGAAAAGGCAGGAGCATAGGGTGACATGTACGAAGAGCTGGAAACACCTGAGGGGAGAGAAAAACTACCAGAATTGCAAAGTCTAGGGACAAGAACACCAAAGACTACTCCCACACAAAACAGGTTAAGGATGGGAATGGAGTGGTTTTATGCAATGAGGAGAAGATAAAGAGGAGGTGGAAAGAATATTATGAACACCTGTTAAATGAAGAAAATCCTAGAAAATTCTTTGAAGATGGATTCCAGGACCTTGGTATGACACATACTATTAGTAGGAAGGAAGTAAAGAAGGCACTAAAGAAGATGAAAAATGGTAAAGCAATAGGATCAGATGGAATTCCTGCAGAGGTGTGGAAGAGCCTGGGAGAGAAGAAGGAATAGACATGCTGTGAGACCTAGCAAAAAATATATATAGTCAGGAAAAGATACCAAAAGAATGGAGAGAAAGCTTTATTGTGCCTGTCTATAAAGAGAAAGGTGACATCCAGGATTGTGCAAACTACATAGGAATAAAGTCAATGTCTCACACCATGAAAATCTGGGAAAGAATAATGGATCAAAGAATTAGAGAAGAAACATCTGTAGGTGAAGAACAGTTTGATTTCATGCCAAGAAGAGGAACGACAAATGCAGTGTTTGCCCTCTGACAGATGATTGAAAAACACCGGGAGAAGCAGAAAAGACTGCACATAGTGTAAAGTCCCCACTTAAGCGGGTTTCTGTGAGTGAAGGTTGTCAGGTCACACAGACCCAATCATTTAAATTATTTTATGTAAAAATTTACCTGTCACCAGCTTGTATATTATGTGTTCCTCTTTCTCAGGTACCAGATTGTATTCAACTCAGTTACTGTCCATTTGTGTAACTTAAAGTGTATTTGTTCATTGTATTTATTGTTAAAAGTTATTGACCTCAGGTCACCCTACTTGTCATTGTATTCCTTGCCGTGACGTCAGTCCGCCGCTATATAAACTGCCTGGGTCTCCAATAAATTAGCAGTAACCTTATCCTGCTCATTTCTTTTGCACCTCTTAAAATAGTATTAACAGATCTGGAAAAGGCATATGATAGAGTACCACGACAAGAGGTTTGGAGGTGCATGCGAGTAAAGGGAACACCAGAGAGGTATGTGAGGTTGGTCCAAGATATGTATGAAGGAGCAAAAACGCAGGTTAGAAGCAGTGTTGGGTTAACTGAATGGATACCAGTAAGAGATGGTTTACATCAGGGATCTGCTTTAAATCCATATCTTTTTGACCTGATAATGGATGTGCTATCTCAAGGAATAAGAGATCAATCCCCCTGGTGCATGTTGTTTGCTGATGACATCGTGTTATGCAGCACCAACAGAGGGGTAGTGGAGTCAAAACTAGAGCAATGGAGGAAGGTACTGGAAGACAGAGGATTAAAGATCAGTAGGAAGAAGACAGAATAACTAAGTTTTAATGAAGATCAAGACTCCGAGATTAGTATGGAAGGGACAAGGTTGAACCAAGTAGAAAAATTTAGGTATCTTGGTTCAACAGTGGCTGATGATGGAAATTTGGATGTAGAAATAACACACAGAGTGCAGGCTGGATGGAAAAATTGGAGAAAGATGTCAGGTGTCTTGTGCGTAAAGGAAGATTGTATAAGACAGTAGTGAGACCACCTTTGATGTATGGAGCAGAAACATGGCCGGTAAAGAGAGTGCAAGAGAAGAAATTGGATGTGGTAGAGATGAAAATGCTCAGGTGGATGTGTGGAGTAACAAAAATGGAGAAGATCAAAAATGAAAGAATAAGAGGAACCACTAAAGTCGTAGAACTATCAAAGAAGGCATAGGAAAGAAGGCTGCAGTGGTATGGCCATGTGATGAGAAGGGATGAGACAAGGGCAGGGAGGAGAGTGATGCAGATGGAGGTACCTGGTGGGAGAGCAAGAGGAAGGCCAATGCGAAGGTGGATGGATGTAGTTAGAGAAGATCTGAGAGACAAACAATTGTCAGAGGACGATGTGTTTGACCGAACCAGGTGGAGGAAAGCTGTCAGAAACATCGACCCCACATAGAAATGGGAAAAGATGCAGAGAAAGAAGAATATATATATATATATATATATATATATATATATATATATATATATATATATATATATATATATATATATATATATACTCTATATATATATATATATATATATATATATATATATATATATATATATATATATATATATATATATATATATATATGTACAATGACAGCAGGGGAAGCTTCACAAACAGGTCAAGAAAGTCATATTTATTCAGTTGCAACGTTTCTCTCAAAGCCAACCAGCAGGCATCATTTTCAAACTACAAGTAATAGTACCTAATTAGTACAATAAAATTAAGTGACAAATATTAAAATACACAATATAAGTTACATTAAAACAAACACAGTTAAAAATATGAATAAGGGCCAACCGTTGAGTGTGGAGGCAGAGGAAGGACTGACCAAAAACGTAAACAGTTTATGAGAGATAAAGAGGTGTAGACGTGGCATGGGTGTTCAGCGAAGGGACAATTTTTTTAATAAACAATGATTCATTAATTGTTAAAAGTTTATAATTAGAGGCTCTGCCCAAAACCCTAAAGTCTTTGTACTGAATAGAATATTTACATTTATCGGCATGATCCTTTATGTTGGAAAATTCGGGATTTGAAAGTTTAGTGCCAGTTCTATAGCTGACAGCTCTATGGCTGTCGAATCGGACTTTAAGTAACCCATGTGTCGATCCAATATAGGTTCCTCGATTACATCGAGGACAAGTAAACTTATAAATAACACAAAGAGGTCATTAAAGGATCCAAACGGTCTTTGCAGCTGAAAAGGCTACCGATATTCAGTGGGTTTGTGGGTATAATTTTGGTTTTCACGGCAGGGAGATGACGGGATAATAGAGATCGGAGTTCTTTATAAAAGGTTGTATCGTGAATAAAAGGAAGACTGGAATAGAAAGGTAATTTAGGAACGTGAGGAGTAGGATGACGTGGAACAAAAATATTATTTAAAAATTTGGAGACGTGTTTAAAGAATAAGTGGGTGGGAAAGCAGTTGCCGTTAAAGTATTTTTGCAGGAACATGATTTCATTGTGGAAAGGTTGCCAACTAGAGGATAAAGCAAAGGGTCGGTGAAACATGGTTATACGGAATTAATCTTGAAATCGAGAGGACAAAAACTATAGAAATTTGTACCAAGACCAGTGTATGTCTTTTTTTTTTTTCTAAAAACAGAGGTAGCGAAGCCTTGGGAGGACCGTGTTATTAAAATATCTAAAAAATGTAACTGGTTGTTAGTCTCGTGTTCAATCGTGAATTTAATATTAGGGTGAAATGAATTGATGAAAGCTAGAAACCTCTCGGCGTCAAACTGACATCTAAAAAGTGCAAATGTGTCGTCCACATACCGCTTATAAAATAGTGGATGGTAACTAAGGGGACAAGTATCAAGCACATGCTCTTCCAGCGAGCACACGAAGATACCGGCGAAGATGGGTCCAAGTGGAGAGCCTATAGCCATACCATCAATTTGTGAGTAAGAACAACCATTAAAAGCAAAAACGGTGTCCCGCACCGCTAGATCTAAAAGTTCCTTGAAATTGTTCTTACAGAACCCATGAAAACGAGACTCATCCATAGGAAAAAGCTTATGTAAAATAATATCAATGGTCTGTTGTACAGGTACTTTACATTCGTAAATAAAGACTTGACATCGCAGCTTACCATAACAAAATCCGAGTCCTGAGCAAGAATAGTATTTTTGAACTCATATGAATTCTTAAGGCTGTAAGAATTTTCGGCCAAGGGGGCAAGCATGGGAACTAGATATTTTGCTAGTTTGTAATTAGCGTTATTATAAGACGCTAAGATAGGGCGGATAGGAACATTATCTTTGTGGGCCTTTGGTAGGCCGTACATTGAACCATAGGATGACCCTGAGCTGTAAAGGGACTGATAAGTGTTCTCAGTGATGATGCCACGGTCTTTTAGGCTTTTCAGAAATCGATTAATACGGTCTTCTGTTTTAAACAGTGTTGAAAATTCAGGAGTTCCTAACTTCTGGAACTTAGCATTACCATTTAAAACTGTTTCCACTTCAGTAATATAATCATCCTTATTTAGAATAACAACTCCTTTACCTTTATCTGGACGGGTAATCATAATTTCCTTGTTTTTTGCAAGAGATTTGAGAATATTCATATCTTCCTTCTTAAAAAATGGAGCCCAGTGCGTACACAATTTAGAGTAAGTTTTATGTGCTAGGCCTTGAAGTTTGGAACGAAAGTTAGGAACATCAAGGTTGAGGTCAAGGTTGATCAATCTAGAAAACAGGAACTCCAGACTGCGAAAGACCTGTGTAAATGAGGGTCTGTAAAAAGGCAAAGCAAAATCCAAACCAAGAGAGGACGAATTCCTCTCGTTTCGACAGGGAGTAATTGGAAAAATTTAACACTGTTTTATTGTCGTGATTAAATTTTGGAACAGAAACATCTGTTTTGTATAGTTTTCTCTCGTGAACCTCTTGGACATGGGAGCCAAAGGAATTGATACATTTATTAAACAGATATGTGAAGATGTAACGGTCAAGGTTAGACAATTTGTTAATAACACTTTGAAAGAGAGTATGATTAGTGGTGGACAACTTATGAATAATATTTTGTTTACGAGAAATCTCTATATTGATAAGAGTAACAATGGAACCTGCATAGAACTGAGTGTTATACAAGGATTTCTTATATAATTTAAATATAACAAAATTTGGCGATACTTGGTTGAGGATGCAAAATTGTAAAAATTCCAGGTCACATTCTGCCTTCCGAAGTATTTTGGTATTGCGTTCCAAGGTTCTGAGTGTTGTCTTGAGTGATGGTCCATATTTGTGAACGATGTAAGTATAAAAGTTCTGACACTGGCTAAGTTTCAGTCGTATAATAAAAAGGAGGGTGAACAGAAAACATAGAGGTGGCATCCTTCAATGAAGTGGAGTCAGGGCGAATCGGAGGTAAATCCCAATGAATATTCAACAGGAGGAGGTTTCTCGGAACCCAGCAATACAATGAAGGCAGGAGAAGCACACAAACAGGTCAAGAAAGTCATATCTATTCAGATGCAATGTTTCGAAGCCAACCAGTAGGCATCATTTTCAAGCTATAAGCAATAATACCTAATTAGTACAATAAAATTAAGTGACAAATATTAAAATACACAATATAAGTTACATTAAAACAAACACAGTTAAAAATATGAATAGGGGCCAACCGTTGAGTGTGGAGGCAGAGGAAGGACTGACCAAAAACGTAAACAGTTTACGAGAGATAAAGAGGTGTAAACGTGGCATGGGTGTTCAGTGAGGGGACCAGTTTTTTAAAAAACAATGATTCATTAATTGTTAAAAGTTTATGATTACAGGCTCTGCCCAAAACCTTAAAGTCTTTGTACTGCATAGAATATTTACATTTATCGGCATGATCCCTTATGTTGGAAAATTCGGGATTTGAAAGTTTAGTGCCAGTTCTATAGCTGACAGCTCTATGACTGTCAATTCGGACTTTAAGTAACCTATGGTAAACAAAGCGGTTTTGGCTTCGCCAATAATGGACTCACTACGGCCGCTTTACCTTCAGAGAGCCTTTAACGGAACCACACAGCGACAAAAGTCTAGGCCTCTGAAAGCTCCACCCTCCAAGAACACCCACACCACTAACGGACTAATTATGGCGTGCCCCTTCAGGTAAGTTCTGGTGTGCTCAAACGGTTTGGCCCCACCATGTACGATTCATGTTGACCGTATTCAGAAGTCATTAACGGAACCACACGGCGTATAGTTTTGACTTCTGACGAACCCCAAACACCATTAACAGACTAAATATGGCGCGTGACTTTGCGTTTTGGTGTGAGGAAGAATGTCAGACACTGAGGTAGAAAGTCATTCCGAAGATGCACAGATCCTCTGTATCCCTCTCTCACCTTTGAAGGCAGCAATAAGCCAGGCGATAAAACTCCCTCCGTTCTCGTGACAAAACACTGCATTCTGGTTTCTGTGGGTAGATGTCCATTTCCGGGTGGCAAAAATTACAGACGAGGAGACCAAGGCGGATGTAACCATGACAACGCTTCTGGAGGAGGTCTTCAACAAAATCACCCCATGGTTGGACTCGCAGCTAGGCAAAGTCAAGTACAGAGACCTGCGAGACAAGCTCATCGAAACATACTCCATACCCATCCCAGAGAGAGCCCAATGCACCCTCCACCTGATGACCCAGCCCCTGGGGGACGCATCACCCAGAGATGCCTGGAATGAACTCCGAGGTCTCCTAATGCTGCCGGGGGTCGACACGGACGGTCAGAGGAAGGAGATCAGCTTGTCATGAGAAATATTCCTATGGCACCTTCCGCTGGAGGTGAGTGGGCAAATCATGGATGCTGACGCCCTTTCAATGGGCAAATTAGTGAACATTGCACGCATACTTCATGAGGCCACCAAGGCCTCCAAACACACTGCAACACACGCAGCCTCTAACCTGGTAACAGAAGAAGATGAGGCAGAGGACATGGACGCAGTGTACAGGAAGAAAGCACCGCCACAGCAGCAGAGGACGTGGACAAATCCAGCCTGGTTTTACTTCCATTGGAGGTTTGGAAGCACCACCAGAAATTGCAGAGCCTCCCTGCTCTTTCACAAAAAAATTAGAAAAATGGCCACAAGTAACAGCAGTGGCCACAAACCTTAAAGACTCCCAACCAGTAGGATTCTTCATCCACGACACCATATCGAAATGACGGATGCTGGTAGACACCGGGGCTATGTAATCGGTGTTTCTGCCGTTGAGAGAGGACTGCAACCGCATATCCAGCGCCGTAACCACACTGGTGGCTGCAAATGGAAGCCCCATCTGCTGTTACAAACTGTGACCTGCAGAATATCCATCCTGGGCCATAAATATGATTGGCCCTTCATCATCGAGGACATCAAGTTCCCTCTCCTGGGCGCTGATTTCCTCGCACACCACAGACTTCTGGTAGACGTCAGTCAAAAACGCCTGCTGGGTACCGGAACCTGGCGCTCCCAACTGCTCTCCACCGGGACGGGGATGCCTGTTGTCTGCTCCATCTCTTCGAACAAATACAGCACCCTCCTTCATGAGTTCCCTGATGTCTTCAAGCCAGGGCTACATCAGTTGCCAGGAGCCCAGGCCAAACACGGCATCCATCACCATATCAGCACGACAGGCCTGCCAACATGTGCCAAATTCTGGCGCTTGCGAGATGGAATGGATGGGCATCTGCAGGAAGGCATTGAGCCCGTGGGCATCCCCCTCCACATGGTAAAGAAACCAGAAGGCTCATGGAGGCTCTGTGGGGACTGTCATTGCCTGAACCTAGTAACGACACCGGACGACTATCCCTTGCCGAACATGCAGGACCTAACAGGTGCCCAGCATGGGGCCAAAGTATTTACAAAAATGGATTTACTCAAGTCTTATTTTCAGGTACCAGTGCACCCCGACGACGTTCCAAAGACAGCCATCATCACGCCGTTTGGAACGTATACCTTCTCCTACTCCACCTTCAGCCTCAGGAATGCCGGGGCCACATTCCAACACCTTATGGACACTATCTTGTGGGACCTACCTTTCTGCGTTTGCTGCGTAGACAACATCCTGATCTTCTCTAGGTCCCCGGAGTAACACCTGTGCCACGTCCAGGCCGTGCTGAAACTCCTGCAGGAGAACAGTTTGGTTGTCAGGTTCGACAAGTGTACCTTCAGAGCAGAAAAGGTAGACTTCCTGGGCCATGAGATCTCCCCGGCAGGTGTCCGACCCATGGCCTCCAAGGAGTTCCTCGGCATGGTCAGCTACTACCACTGCTTCATACCAGACGTCGCCCGCATCATGTATCCCCTGACCACAGTCCTGAAGGGGGGAAGCTGAAAGCACTGGCGTGGGCAGCTCTGCAACAACAAGCGTTCGAGCAGACGAAGGCAGCCCTCGCCAAAGTCACCACATTAATACATCACGACCCCACTGCCTCCCTGAGACTTACCACATACGGCAGCAACATCGCTTGTGGGGTGGTGCTGGAGCAGGTGTTAGAAGGCTCCGCAAACCCGCTGGCCTTCTTCAGTCACAAGTTAACACCACCGGAGACCCGCTACAGCTCATTCAACAGGGAGCTGCTGGCAATCTACCAAGCCGTGCGGCACTTCAAGTACCTCTTGGACGGCACCCCTTTTACCATCCTCACGGACCACAAGCCTTTAGTACATGCGTTCACGAAGGCGGGAGACACATGGTTGGCAAGGCAGCAGTGGCACTTGGCCACTATCTCTGAGTTCGGCTGCACCATTAGCTACGTCCCCTGGCAGGAAGAACCCAGTAGCCGACGCCCTATCAAGGGTCGAGATAAATTCCGTCCACCTTGGCATAGACTATGAGGACCTGGCAAAGGGACAGGCCACAGACCCTGAAACAGCAGCCTACGGCATGGCACTCACCGCACTGAAATGGGAAGACGTGCCGATAGGAGGCTCCAGTTCAACACTTCTCTGCTACACCAGCATGGGTCGCCCACGCCCCCTGATCCCCGCTTCCAGGAGAAAGCAGACATTCGATGTCATCCACGGCCTGTCCCACACATCAGGACGAACAACGGCGTGCCTGATGACAGAGAAGTACGTGTGGCATGGTATCAGGAAGGATGTTCGACAGTGGGCGAAGAACTTCATACCGTGACAAACAAATAAAGTCACCGGGCACACGGAATCAGAAATCGGAGAATTCTCTCAACCACGTCGGTGCTTTGGTCACATCATTATAGACGCTGTAGGTCCTCTGCTGCAATCAGGGGCGCCAGATACCTCCTGACGGTCATAGACCATTCCACACGGTGGCCAGAAGCAACCCTGATGACGGAAGCATCAACGAGCGCCTGTACAGAGGCTCTCCTGTTGAGTTGAATCAGTTGTTTCGGTGTGCCTGACAGCATAACTACAGACAGGGGCCCGGCATTCTTGTCGAAGCTCTGGGTCGCCCTGGCATGCCTGATGGGGACAACTCTCCACAGTACTACAGCATATAACCCCGCAGCCAACGGCATGGTGGAAAGGGCACACTGTTAGTTGAAGATAGCTCTGATGGCATGCTGTATCGACGACAATTGGAAGACCCAGCTCTCCTGGGTCCTGCTGGGTCTCTGCACCACACTGAGGGCAGACAGCGATGTATCTCCCACAGAGAAAGTCTATGGCGAAACACTAGCCGTTCCAGGAGAGTTCTTCCCCACGGCTCCAAACAACAAAGATACCTCCCTTCCAAGGCTAAGGGAAGTGGCACAGAAGTTCGCGCCCTGCTGAAACACTTTCACGGACAGGACCCACGTCTGCAGGCCTGGGGTCTGGATGCCTGCACCCATGTCTTCATCAGGATCGACGCCCACCGCCCACCCTTGACCAGACCGTACAGGGGCCCATACCGTGTCGTCAGCAGATCATCCAAGGCCTATCTCATCATCGTCCATGGGCGTGAAGACTGGGTTTCTGTTGACTGGCTGAAACCAGCTTTCCTGTTAGCCAGTGAAACTCGGGAGGAAAACCAGCAGGCGCCCCAGAATTCCTCCACAAAAAGTGGCCGCAGATGATCCCGTCGCCATCCCGAAATGGGGTAGAGGACGTCCCAAGGGCTGCACTAAGGAAGTCTTCCACTCAGCTAAGCTGCCGGGCGGTTCAGCAGTCGAAGCCGCCCCACGTTCGTGGGTATCAAGAACTCAGGGCCGGCTCCTGCTCCCAAAGCAATTCCGTAATTGATTTTTTTTCAGGTGTCTTCCAATCATTACCTTTGTAATTATTGTCTTGGGGGCGGGGGGAGTACTTGTAAAGATGTCAGACGTCTATTCATTTTCGCATCAATCACGCATGCATTGCATTTGTTAATATGTCGAGACTCTCATGTCAATAGTCATGTGTAGAACTTTCTGGCCTTTCTGGTGATATGTATTTCATTATTGTACATTTATTATGTCTCTCAAAATTGCCATTTGTTTGTCTGTCAGCAAAAACAAATTGCTCAGAGTGCAGGTCATGGCGTTTGGAGGTCGAACACCACGTTTCAGTTTGCACTCTGCCATGTATACATGCGCTCAGGTAATAAACAATTTAATACCCGGTTGACCTTTCTTGTTCTCTCAATATACAATATATAAATATATATATATACATATATATATATATATATATATATATATATATATATATATATATATATATATATATATATATATATATACATATATATATTTTCATGATATTGCCTTGTAATATTTATATCATTCCATGATTTTCATATATTTGCTGTTCTAGTTATAATGTATTCTGTGTAATGTTAATAGTTGTTGAAATATCATATGTAGTATAATGTCAGATCTCAAAAGGTCAAATAAGGTCATAACCTCTTACCACATGTTATAAGGTCAATGACGTAATTAGCTTATTCCTCGAAAGAAATCACGGTAGCTTTGACCAGCATGTCTCTGTGCTAGTGCATTCTCTCTCTCTTTCACTCAGCTCACTCGCTCAGCTCCTCTCTCTCTCTCTCTCTCTCTCTCTCTCTCTCTCTCTCTCTCTCTCTCTCTCTCTCTCTCTCTCTCTCTCTCTCTCTCGATATCCAAGTCACGGACTGAACTAAGGAATTTCAACAAAAGCATATCTACAAAAATATAATTTATTCAGTAGTCTGACATGGCGAATGGTTTGGAATCAAATAGAGATGAAATCGGAATATCTACATCCCAGAATTGGTAACCCAAAAAATAACCAAGCAAGAATAACATAGTGCTATCAATTTCCACTGAATGACTTTCTACAACATATGAGTTAAAATAAGTTACATTCCCTTCCATTTATTTGATCTTATTTCAATACATCTGAGGAAACAAAAGGAAAAACAAAACTTTTAAAAATAGACACAGACAAAAAATAATTGTGGGATATCTCCCACGTTCCCAACCCCAAAAGAAATACACATAATAAAACATGGCAAAATTAAAATTCAGGAAAATCAATAAAAATCAAAGAGACATGGAAAATAAAAATAAATGGGGAAAAAGATATTCAAAGCATGGTAATAATGCAAAGAATTTTACATATTAAAACAAAGGTATTAAAACGCATTCGTGTTTTTCAAAAACAAAGTCTCAGCTCACCTCACAGGCAGTACACAAAGTCTTCCAGCAAAGCGGATCTTATCACAATGAAATCAAGACCCGAATGTCTAGCCTGTATTCAAAATGGGAAATTCACACTTCCTATGACACACCCATGAGAGCGAACTCAAGAACGAACGCTCTACTGGAACTTGATGACTTTCAGTGACATGGCCAGAACATCACCATAAGGAATGAAGCCCTGTGTCTCATAGGAAGCGAGACTGACGATGGCCTTCGTCAGCAATGACTTGTGAATACGTAGGCACTGTTTCGCATTTACCTTTGCACAGAATATTTCAAAGAATGCTTAGCTAAAAAAATGAAATGTATAACATTATTATTCCTCATGTTTTTCATATATATATGTATATGTATATATATATATATATATATATATATATATATATATATATATATATATATATATATATATATATATATATATATATATAATTATATATTTCTTTTTCTTCGTTTTAACATGCTTTTTTCCATTTTTATATGGGGTAAGCACGATGCCTTCTTTTGAAGGACTTTGATTTGGCAGTGGGGTAGGATGTAGCCTCAATTGGCTGCCCTGCCTGACATCGCTTAGACCCCGGTAACGAATGTGTACATGTATTACCGAATCCCCAGCTCCCTTTCTCCCAGCAGCGCGAGGAAAACTGGGCGGGTAAGTCGACAGTTCGAGACGTGTGAGGTGTCTGTTATGTTTTTAGATGATGTTGGAGTGGCTTTGTTTATGTGTTTATTAGTCTGTAACACCCATTTGCTTTCAGCAAACCTATCCGTTGATTACATACGTAATCCCGGGGTGTCTACACGGATAGCAAAGTGTCCGCCTTCTCTGACTGGTCGGTTGGGATTGAACCCTCGCCACAGGCTTCTATGAAGTCTGAGGTTGATGCTCTACCAACCGAGCCATCGAGGCTCCACATATATATATATATATATATATATATATATATATATATATATATATATATATATATATATATATATACAAAGTAGCCCAGGTAGCAGGAAATCTCATCTTCAGGATGGAAAGGTGAGGACAAGCCAAAACATCTCCTTACTAATTGCTTTAATGAGTTGCAGTCATCATTTTAAAATCAAAGTTTCTTACATAACCGTGTTCATTTTTAAATAATAAAATATATAGAATGATAAAATATTATCAAGGAATACATATAAAATTTTAGCAATACAAATAAAACATCATAAAAAAACTGATAATGCTAACACTTCCGGAGGATATATATATATATATATATATATATATATATATATATATATATATATATATATATATATATATATATATATATATATATAAATATATATACATATATATATATATATATATATATATATATATATATATATATATATATATATATATATATGTATGTATATGTTTAAAAAATCACAGTAGATGCACGTGACTTCAGTGTATAAGCGAATCCACAGGAAAAGACAGGCAGAAGTTCAGTACCAAGCGCTTTCACGTTTATTGACCGACGATGCGTCAATAAACGTGAAAGCGCTTGGTACTGAAATTCTGCCTGTCTTTTCCTGTGGGATTCGCTTATACAATATATATATATACATATATATATATATATACATATATATATATATATATATATATATATATATATATATATATATATATATATATATATATATATGTATGTATATATATATATATATATATATATATATATATATATATATATATATATATATATATATATATATATATATATATATATAATCATGAAGCTACAAATGTTGTTTAATATCAAATTCACGCTACTTCAGGGAATATCCCCGATGGGGAATTATCACCTAAGGGAATTTATAAGTGATAAATGGATCGGTATTGCCGGGTCTCAGTCCCTCGGCACAGATTCCTTCCAACAGCTCCAGTCGACGGTCTACCCACTGAGCCATCAAGTAGCGTGAATTCGATATTAAACACCATTTGTAGCTTCATGATTGTATATAAATCACGGTGTGATAAAAATTTCATATATACAGTACATATATATGTTGTGACTAGTGTCAGTGGATTGCAAGTTCTTACCTTTGGTGATGATACATCTAACTGTGAACCAACACGTTTGTACAAGAATGAATGCTAGGAGAATTATATTTCAAGTAATGGAAGGTCTAAATGAATTAAATGTACTTACATGAATCAGAAGAATCAATTACAAATAGCCATGTACGCTGGGCTCTTGGCACTTTCAAGTTAAAATACACAATTGACATGATTAAGAGTGCCCCTCAGTACAGAATAAAATATGATGAATTAACACTCAGGAATAACTTGATTGATGGATGTAGGGGCACAGTGGATACAGATGGTCCTACAGCGGTTCACACACCCTTCTACAATGTATGGAGAAAGGAACACGATCACTTGTTAAGCCAAAACACAGTCTAATTTTTACAAAGGGATGCTGAAGGCTTAAGGAGCTAACGTTAAGTTATGTTCAGCTACGTTATTCTTTAACATTGATAAATGGTTACCAACAATGCTCAGGGTCCAAGCACAATGTAAGGGAAAGAGGACACTGAATGAGATAAAGTATAAGATAAATGACTGAACACTCTCCACCACACAGTACCTTATTTCCTTAAGCGAAGATCCTTGGTTGCAGAATAAATGGGCTCTCAGATGAGTAGGGGCTTCTACAAGTGGCACTGTAAGGTAGCACTTGGAAGGTGGGTGAATCGGCCAGACAAAAGGGGTGAGCGGTTGCTCAGTGACAAGGTAGCACACATTGGCGTGTCACTGGGTCAGTGGTCTGTCTGCTTCTGTGTTGACCCCGGGTTGTCCTTACTGCTGGTGTTCACCACCCTGGGCATGTAGGTGTCCTGTCTTTCGAGGGAGATTCCCGTTAATTCCTGCTGCAGGCCATTCACTTGGGTGCCCAGAAAGAAGGATTCTGTCTAGGGGTATGAGTCTTCGGCCAGTAAAGTCATAAAAAACAGATTAAGGTAGGCGCTTCGGAGAGGCTTAGCGAGGGAGAATACTGACCCTGACAAGTTTCGTTGTCAAATTTTAATTAACAGGGAGCGTCCCTGTTTCTCTATGTTATTTTCAAAAAATCAGCATAGAGAGCTGAGAAGTAGTGATACTTTTGGAAATATATATATATATATATATATATATATATATATATATATATATATATATATATATATATATATATATATATGTATATATATATATATATATATATGTGTGTGTGTGTGTGTGTGTGTGTGCTTAAAAATCACAGCAGATACACGTGACTTCAGTGTATAAGCGAATCCCACAGGAAAATGACAGGCAGAAGTTCAGTTTTGTGCCCAGACGATGCGTTAATAAACGTGAAAGCGCTTGGTACTGAAATTTTGCCTGTCATTTTCCTGTGTGATTCAGCTTATATATATATATATATATATATATATATATATATATATATATATATATATATATATATATATATATATGTGTGTGTGTGTGTGTGTGTGTGTGTGTGTGTGTGTATGTGTGTGTGTTTCTGCAAATCTTATTTCATTTCCGAAGTTCCTCTCAAGAGGGCATTAAAGCCTTCGAAAATTACATTAATGGTAGTGGTCCCTTGAGGCTGAATGCAAAGGTCTTCCAGCTTTACAGCTAACCCCCCTCATGATCATGGAAGAGTCAGTATACTCGTACACTACATACCATTGTTGATGGTCATGTTTATGCACAGAGGTGTCGACTTTTCTTTATGATAGACAAAATTCAAAATTTTGTAGTTGTTGTAGATAATCAATGAAGGGACGTTTTGCGGAATATATTTGTTAAAAATCGAATACAGTTCTTTCTTTGAAAGTTTGTGTTTTGTCGTTCAAGAATGGAACCTTGAAGTAACATGTCATCTTCTTAGGCCAAAATAGTTTTGGAGGGAGTATGCACTCTGTTTGAAAAGACTTAGTTCGTTAAATAACAACTTTTCATTAAAACCACAGGCACTAAACAAAGTTTTCCAAAATAATATTTCTTTATTAAATAATTCATACGTACAACTGATATATCTCGAAATATAGTGTTAAAATGATTGAGTTTATAATTCTTATAACATGCACTAAGAAAATTCACCCCAGACCAGTAAATGTTGATTTCCTCTAAATGTTGAGATCAATACTGTCAAGAAAGGAGCAAATCTAAAAAAGTTTTGTTCTGTTTCAGTACCGAAATTTATAGTGTTCGGTTTCGTGTTTCTCTTGTCAGAAACAGATTAGCTTGCTGCTCACCCCAATATGGGAAAGGTGTCATCCACACAACGTCGATAGAATTTAGTTTTAAAATCAATGGGGTATTGTTGTAACCAGTCTTTCTAGTAATGGCTGTAAAAATGTGGGCTAATGTTGCTGATTAAGGAGGCCCCACGGCTAATCCGTCCATTTGCTCATAATATTTCCCATCAAACAGGAAGTTCATACCGTTAATAGAACATAAATCCGACAGGAATATGTACAAGAGTCGATATCAACGTATATCACTCTCGGTAGCCGTGCAGTCAAAGTTTCTGTCTATCGTCGTTTCTAAACCAGGCCATAGCTCGAAATCTCACAGGCACAAAAGGACTTTATTTATATTCCCCTTGGGTGTGAGTTATTCTTAAGTATACTGATATAACGAGGCGGTGAGTAAGAGGCAGGTTCAAGGTGTTCTAATTTATTGTCACAAAATCTCTGACAGGTCAACTCTTGCGAGCAGAAAAGTAGCATATGACATTAGGGAAAAACAGAGGGACTTCTGATGTGTTTTCTCACACCTGAAGAATGGTTAACAATTCTGTATACAAATTAGGAAGAGATTTCAAATACATGTGGTTAGAAAACTTGCAATGCCTTTCATACATTAGTAACTACAGTTCTGACAAGGACATAAAGTATCTTCTGAAAAATGTGTGTCACTTAGATTTTTGTTTTTAAATGAGAATGCCCTGAGGGTCCCGGCAACAGCTCTGGACCTCACAGGGAATCAGTGGCGTTCCTGAGGCGCGGGGAGGGGGCTGTTTGAAATCGCCCCCCGGGCTCCAAAGTGAGGGGCCCCCAAAATGCGAAATTTAACCATTGCTGCTGTGACAGGACAACCTAAATCCAGTGGCCCCAAAATTGTCAAGGGCCCCATTTATATTTGGACCCGAAAGTTTGGGGCCCAATAAAGGGCCCCAATTTCCAATTTTGTGAACAAAAATGTAACAAAAATGTTATGTAAAAGAAATAGGGCTCTCCAGGGGGCGCTGTCCCAATCGTAGAGCCCATTATAGACCTTCTCGTACGGATCGGAGGAGGGTGGGTAACGTTGATTGGGGTAAGGGCAGGGCCGATCTAAGGCAGTTAATTACTGCTTATAGGGGTCCTAATTATCCTCTGAGGGCCCCCATAATGGCCTCATTTGCCCAGATAATACACATTCAAATGATTCAGTGAATCTGGCCTTCAGTTATTCAATGTACACCTAGTTTTAAGAAATAAAATTTCTGAAATTTGCATTTACAAGTGCCTTTAAAATGATCCTACAATTGCTTATTCTAAAAATTTTCCGAGCCTCCCAGCTGCTTTGGCTCGCTTCGCTCACCTCCCACCCCATAAGAGGGCCCCAAATGGGACTGTGCCCCCTGGGCCCTAAAATGTCTAGGAACGCCCCTGCAGTGAATTCGATATTATCCGATATTTGTGGGTTAATCAGCTTTGTGAATATAAAAAACTGACGAGTGCATGACTAACAAAAAATCATTTAGATCTTTCCTTCCTATGTGCCCGAGTACACGATACTCACGTTAGACTCTTACTCCACTGACCCAGAGGCCAAAAGCAAGAACAACATGCATATTCTTCGCTATCAGTTTGGATGGCAGGCTCTCATCGCTATCACCTTTATGAACGGAGATTATCTACGGTCAAGAGGCTTAAAGACCAGATATTGTCCCTTTATGATTGTATGGAGAACATGTCACCCCAAAGACCTTTAAATGGGCAGCTCGACCGCCCTCTGGTGGCTCGCCGTTTCCAGAGTGTGCGATAGTTTTCTTGGTGACTAAATATTGGAAAAAAATCTCCTGCTAGCGTTGCGTCGCCTAAAATAGTATTCAAACCATGTGGAAATTTTCAGCAATCCAAGTTTTGCCATAATGCTGTCTACTTTAATTATTTATACAGCTCAGAAATTATTATTTAGTTTATGACTCAGCCTTTCTCTTGGTTCAGAGAGGAAGGACTTGATTCTCAATATTTTCAGATGTCAATCATTTTAGTTACTACCAACCAAATCTTTAAGCCTAATTTTACAAGTTACAAGTTAAAAAGCGTTTGATTGCAGTGATGGTGATTATACACCGATATGGCGCTTAGACTTCACAGTTAGAGAGATACCTACAATATTCAATGCTACTCTACCCTTTCAATGAGTAATTTTATAACTGAAACGGATAAAGATGTCAAGAGATTTCTACCCTTTCTAATAACAATATCAAGATGGTTATTATTAGTCAACTTGGTGTTAAATGCCCTGACTTCTCCTTACGGTGCATCAAATGTAGGCATGAAATTCTAATGCTCGTTACACTTCACACCATGGATTTCGTTGAAAATTCGTGACTTTGGTATAATTTCTGGCAAAGCCTTGTATTTATGTCACTGCACTATTCGGCAATGTCCCCTTGGATTTCGTACTTGGTATCCTGAAGCGGATGGCAGATCAGGCATCTTCTTACCGCCAGTCCTTCGCATTATTGGCCAAGTTTTCAAGGCATGCCAGTCTTATCTTTAGATCTGTTACAAGATACGAAACGCAAAAGTGGAATATCATAACAAAGTGCATAATAATCAAGATCATAAAAACCGTGAAAAATAGAATTTAATTCCTGCGTGAGACAGACGCTAAATGAAATGTTTATTCTCTGGAATTAGAAAGTCGACCAAGGCCCAAAACTTGCTCATTGAACTTACCATCTAAAATGTTTCTCTTATGTTAAAAAGCATGACCACAGTTCACGCTAAAATTACTTCTGAAAGACCCCAAAATAGATCGTAATAATCACCCAAGTCTAGATAGCGAAGTTAAACGAAGATCAAGAAGACATAAGAGAGAATACTTGGACAAACTAGTTGATGATATTGGCAGAGACATATATTCATGGAGTGGCCTTGGTGTTAGGATAGCCCACAAGATTACGGATGAAATATCCATAGGTAAAACGAAAAAGAGGAAAGTACCTTTCAGAAGAAGGGACGAGTCAATAGTGACATCAAAAGAAGAGAGACAACGGTGGACGAAACATTTGTGGGGTAATGAGAGTAAAAGACATGGGGCGGGGGTTAATTTGACAGATACAAAAGTAGTTGAAGAAGAAATGAGTGCGCTTATGAATAAATTCAAAATTTTTGAGGTGGAGTCAATAATAGAGAAATAAGACAGCCAATGATGGAATCACTGCAGCGATGACTCTAGCTGAAACAGGAGACTCTTGCACAACAGTGAATGAGGAGACAAAGCCTGGCTATTGGGAGTTGGAAGCCACAGGGCAGAGACCAAAGAAAGGTGACCTAACCAACTATATAAAATGTTCAGTATGCTTATTCTCAATAGGCTGGAGAAAGTAATTGACAGACAGCTATATGGGATTTAATAATACCCTTTGTGATGGCTTTTGTTGATTTCGAGTAAACATTTGAAAGCGTCCAGAGGCCAGTGTTACGGAAAGTTTTTTACTTTGTCATTCCTGTTCACAAATACTGAAAGCATTTGTGAACAAAGCGGAATCATATTGTTATGGTCTTCCAGCGTGAAACTGCAATGAATGACGGAGTGCTACAGGGGATTGTTATATCATCTTTGCTGTTTACCATTCTCATAGATTTTATAATGAAAAAGAGTGGTCGGAGATGGAAGAAAATGTTTAGCTTGGAGGAACTTTAGGAACTTGATAGACTTAGAAAATGCTGAGGATATGGTTTTAACAGAACACGAAAAGATTTACAAAGCTTGCTTAATAGACTGCTCCATATATCTAGAGGGTCGAGTCACCAAGGACTCAAAATAAATCTAAGAAAAATGGAAGTAATGGGGACAGCGTTTGCACCAAGCGATGAAATAACCTATTTTCGTTATCATCATCATCTCTGCCAACACGTGATGTAAAAGGCCCCTTTGAAATTTGAAAGTAGGAGTGTTAGAATTTCAAAGAGGCCTTTTACATCACATGGTGTTGGCAGCGATGGTGATAGTGATGACGAAAAAAGAAGTTAGTTGTTACACTCAGTTGCGAAGTGTATGGTAGGATGTAGGCCACTGATATATTATAAATAAGGTTTCAGCAGCCTCTCTAGTTCTAAACAGGGAAATAGGGCCATCCATATATAACCTGTAAAAGAGAGGGCAATATGTCAAGGGATGCCTTGCCCAGGAGCTTTTGTTCTTAAAGTCGTGATAGCTAAGGTGGTTCCATCTGAACTTCACGGTGTGATGGTTCCAATTTCAAGCCTCTGAGTCACATGCAGTCACTGCCTGGTTCTCCTAAGTCTTAGCCTGCCTGGGTGGAGAGGAGGCTTTACCGCTGTCCATATGTGTATATGTTTGGTCTCTAGGACGTCATGTGACCACACAGTGGCCTGTCTCATGCATCTGTCTCTCATGAGCGATTTTTAAACCTGTATCGAGAGAAAATAAAAGCATTTGCCATAACGAGGCTCGATGGGGACCCCAAGAAAACTATATCAAATTGCTCATATATCTTTTGTTAAAAGAAAAGTTGGTCTCCTATACTGCGATTCTAAAAGTTACTTAAAACTGTTCATGTAAAAACGTAAAACAAAAAATACTTAACTTTTTTTTGGTCTTCCCACTTGTATTGATCTCTGGCTCTCTGAGGTTCCAAACTATAAGCTTCTAGCAATCAATTCAAAGGACCAGAGGAATTCAGGCCTACAAAAACGGATGCTTTCTCAAATCTCCTGTGAGCAATGTATTAAAAGCATGGATGTTTTCCTGTCAAGTGTCAGGCAAAGAGCAGTGCCAGGAAGAAGGCTTCAGAGTAGCCATTGTCATGCTCAGTGTTATATAGCTTCATCTTAACTTGGCAATGATGTTGCATTAGTGACATCCCCTCACTTGGAAGTTTCCTGGGTCTTTTGTCCATCAAACTCCAACTCCTGAACTATTCTGGCTCAGAGAAGTAGAACTTGGCACTGATGTTGCATTAGCGAGGTCCCCTCACTTGGAAGTTGCCTGGGTCCTTTGTCCGTCAAACTCCAACTCCTGAACTATTCTGACTCAGAGAAGTAGAACTTGGCACTGATGTTGCATTAGTGAGGTCCCCTCACTTGGAAGTTGCCTGGGTCCTTTGTCCGTCAAACTCCAACTCCTGAACTATTCTGGTTCAGATAAGTTTGGTACTCTCACCATGGATTCTTCCCCTGTTATGGTACTTTCCCTGTTTACTTTTGGAAGCAAACTGTTGCATTGTGCTGATTCAAACTCAGCACTCTCTGGTAACTCTCTCTCTTTGTGAGTGCATTGCCAAATTAATAGGCACACAAAGTCTGCAACTGGACGGAGTAGAAAACTGATGTCCAACAGACAGTTGAGCTGCTACAGCAATCTGCTGGTTGGCTTCTAAAGACTTTAAGCCACCTTAGTATTTGTGCCGCGGGAGTCCATTTTCCCAAGTCAACAATTGATTGATTATCAACGTATGTATGGATGACTGAGGCAAAATATGGTCACAGCTGCTATCTGAGGTAATGCAGTTCGGACAAGGTTCACCTCCGCTGTGATGAGATGTTCAGATCTTATCAGCAGGAGCAGATAAAAGCCATCTGCTGCCCTAAGCACAACTCAAAATAGGTTCACCCACCAAAATTCTTCCATTGTCTAACTGACAAGACATTTAGACTCAGGAAATACTGCGGCAGAATGAGAGATTGAAATTGTTCCATGCATTAGTTTTCTTTTCTTCTTTGTCTTTTCTTTAAATCTTCAGCTAAAATCCCCATGTGGATATTCAGCCGACTATAAACCCAAGAGGGTTCCAAAGGAGATCAGCCTGCAAAGAGAGACAAAATATAGGAAAAGGTGATAAATAACTTGAGAGGGAAGGGAAAATAAAGTGGTTACACCTGAATTCAAGAGATCTCAGCAGAAAGCAGGAATGAAATTGCTCCTCACTTAAACATTTGGAGATCAGAAGACTAGAATTGCATTAGGCAAAATATTACACATTTCAGTTGTGGGCAAAATGAAACTCTTAGCAAATTGAGTAGTATTAAACCTGATAGTAGAAAACAACACGCTGTTTGTAACAGCAGCCTGCCTAGTGTTGCAAGCAAAGCAGCCAGTCAGGTAAAGAAGAGTGCAGAGGATGTTTGTGGTTGTAGTGCATTATTTCCACAAGGCAACATTAAGAATTGACAAAATAAAGTTGACTGATAACAAAGCTTGGTCCAAGAGTCAGAGATGAGAGTGAGCACCCGACAACACACCGGAGGACAGTAATCTAACAAGGGAGAAGAAAAGAGTGAAACCAAAACATTTGAAAACATTTCCGCAAAACACCAACCTTAGGAGACTCCAATTTTGATGCATTCCGAAGTTTAGAATATATTGTTAATTTCTGTAATAATAATAATAATAATAATAATAATAATAATAATAATAATAATAATAATAATAATAATAATAATAATACTTTTAATATATATGGCTGTTTTTTAATCATTGCATGAGCTCCCTTTTGGGACACGGTCTCAGTTGCACTCTTTGCGCAATGGTAAATTGGGTACTAGAAGGATCAAGCGACGCCCCTTCCTTCTGTGTCCTAATCACGCACCTGTCTTGATTAATGACGATTCCAAGGACGCATTTTTATCTAAAGTGAGTCCAAGTTAGATATTAACAAAAAATTGATTTTGGTCTCGATTTTTCAAATATGACTGAAAAATCCGGGATGATGTTAATTGTTCTATCAAGATACGGTAAGACTTACTCCAGATTTCCTTAATTTTTCCTTAACTGGTGTGTGAGAGATATTGGAAAGGGGTGAACTCAACATCCATGAAAGATAGAGTTGAATACCTCAGAGTTTTTCTTGGCTATCAACATGCTGCTGATGAGCTCTCTTTGTAAATGTATAAAGTGACAGTGGCTAATGTTGACGTGGAAGCTCTCTGCATACGGACTCATCAGCGACTCAGCAGGTGAAGCATGGATGAGAGTAACCATTGCCTTATTTTTTCTCCGTAGCCATCTGCAGCTAGGGGCGATTAATATATACATACATACATACATACATACATACATACACACATACACATACATACATACATATATATATATATATATATATATATATATATATATATATATATATATATATATATATGTATATATATGTATATATATGTGTGTGTGTGTGTTTGTTTATTATCTTTTGCGTGTTTACTCCTCTGCAGAATACTCATAGATGGCTAACTTGATTCAGTTTTTAGGGAAGTCAAGTGTCATTCAACCTGAAAGAGAAATGTTACAAGACACTCTTGCTAAGCGTCAGGAAAGTGGTCGCCACCAGGATGCTACAGGTTCAGAGGAAGAGCATCACGCTTGATCTTACTTTGGGGTGAATCGAGAAGAATGGCAATTAGTCGGAGACCAAATGGGGTTACAAGTAAACTTTTATAATTAGCTGATAACCTTAACTGGTTGGTAACTTAACCACCCGTTATTGATGACAGTATCAAAATTATAATCTTATTTTATGGCTAAAGAATTAAAAGGCACACCAAGACACAAGCAGGGGTAGATCAAATTTTGAGGAAACTTAATACTGTACTAAAAATTGTAGTCAGTGAAGAAATTAGAATTAACAATAGTTAAATTACATTCAGAATCATTTTGGGTTAAAAAATCAAAATGATTCACAGAAAAAGTGAATAAAAAAAGGCAGCAGGCTGTGCGCAACAGATTAGGAAGAGACTTTGAGTGTCTGCAGAAGCAAAGCATGGAATATGTGAAGGAACTGTTGAGCCAATTCCTCTTTGTGGAAGTAAACTGTGGATGCGGAATGTGAATGACAGAAAGAAGGTTGAAGCAGGAGAACGAACTGTTCACATAGTATATGTGGAGTAGGAAGACGTTACGTATACCTTAGTTTAACCAGACCACTGAACTGATTAACAGCTCTCCTAGGGCTGGCCCGAAGGATTGGACTTATTTTACGTGGCTAAGAAACAATTGGTTACCTAGCAACGGAACCTACAGCTTATTGTGGAATCCGAACCACATTATAGCGAGAAATTAATTTCTGTCACCAGAAATAAATTCCCCTAATTCTTCATTGGCCGGCCGAAGACTCGAACTCGGGCCTAGCAGAGTGCTACCGAGAACTCTACCGACTCGCCTGACGAGGAACTAAAGGGGGAGAAATGTGGGTACGCAGTAGTGGTCAAAAGGTTAGCATGGGTGATGGGGTGGATCAGCTCATTGAGGTGAGTTGTGGAAAGACTGAAGGATAAGAAGATGACGGAAAGTGATTATAATCTGGAAGTGATAGAAGGGAGGAGGAGAGGCCTTGCGAGGTAAAGGTAAATGACGCATCGTGTGTGAGTATTCGACGTGAAGCTTGTAAAGCTTCAGTGGAGGAAGTTTATGCAGCAACTATTGTTGTTGAAATATTCTGCACAGGGCTTTATCCCAGAGTCAGTGGTTATAGCATGACTGTGACAGTAGTAACAGTTGCATTGTCTTCTCTGGAGCTATCCCTAATATATTATAGATATGTGATAGATATCATAAAATTTTGAGAAAAAAATATTAATAACAATAATCTAAACGATAATAATAATGGATTCGGTGTTTCCTATAGAATAGGCGATTGCTGTCCATTTCATAATTTCTACTTAAATATATATATATATATATATATATATATATATATATATATATATATATATATGTGTGTATATATGAGTGTGTGTGTGTGTGTGTGTGTGGGGGGTCATCTATAGTAAGTTAAGTGTTATATTATTTTCCGTTAACTTAATAAGTACTAACTTTTGCCACATATCAGCCTTGTTTCATGATTTGCAGTATTTACTAAACTAAATATGTAATCCATTACTAGTGTCTTGCAACAATAAATGTTATTATCTGTCACGAGTTGTATTGGTCTAGCCTAAATGCACTATCGGCAATCATAATTCCAAACTCTGTGCGGCTTCCAGGAGACTGAATCAGTGGAGACTCTTTTCCCTTTTCAGAGAGAACGCATCATCAACAAAAACGTATTTTAATAAATGACAAGAAAAAAAGGCGCCGAAGTTTCTTCGGCGCAATCGAGTTTTCTGTAGAAGCCGCTATAACATATAATCAAGGCCACCGAAAACAGATCTATCTTTCGGTGGTCTCGGTATAATAGTGTATGTTCCGCGGCCCGTGAAACTTAAACCACGGCCCGGTGGTGGCCTGTCCTAAACCGCCGCCAGACCCACCACTATGGCTAACCTTAACCTTAAATAAAAAAAAAATAAAAACTACTGAGGCTAGAGGGCTGCAATTTGGTTTGTTTGATAACTGGAGGGTGAATGATCAACATACCAGTTTGCAGCCCTCTAACCTTAGTACTTTAAAGATCTGAGGGCGGACAGAACGGACAGAAAATATGTGTTAAATATTTTCCGCCTTGCTTCACGTGAGTACGATAGCTAATCGATTCGTTATATACATATTGCCTCATCTTCTTTGAAAACTATGCTTAAAATATTTAAATGTTTGTTTCGATGTTGGCAATGAAAAACGGTCCTCGCAAAGACAAAGTTGAGTTCTCTGAAAATAAGCAAAACGAATGCTTTAGGTTTATTTAAAAATGAAACAGAGTAAGATGACAAACATATATTGCTTCCAGGTATCCTCCCATGGATATGTGATGCTTTGGAATCATGCGTGTTTTATATTTTGGGTAAGTGTGTTTATGCATGCCCGAAAAACCGTCAACGGACGATCTGCAGACGGTGCGGGACACTGCCAGACAGACGAAGAGTAGAGACCGACCGTCACCTCACACTGCCTTGCCTTGCCTTGTCGGGCTCCCGCTTGCCTTGCGAACTTCGCTGCCTTCAGTTATGGACCGGGAATAACGTGGTGAGGTTGTTTCACTTCTCCGACTACCGGTACTGTGTCTCGTGTCCGTGGTGGATTTTAGTGTCACTGCCGTGTTATCTGTGGAATATATTAAGATAACCGATAAGGTAGGGAAGACATCACATTTTACAATGATGCTGTTGTGTTTGCTGATAAAATGGTTTGGGATCAAACGTGGTGAAGCTGCATGTTGCGTCAAACATGCCGTCGTTATTATTTCTAATAGCTCGAAGTCATCATCTGTGAATATACATATCTCGATGATAATTATGCACTTGGAAGATTGATAATATATCGCAAATTCTGCTCATTGCAACCTGATCAAACGATGGCTTATTTGTATGTAAGAAACCGCTTTTGAAACAATTTATGGCGGGTTAGCAGAGATTGAAGTGGCGAGGGGGTGGCAATGAAGATAACCGGGCCGGGAAGGATGAGAAAGGCTTTGGCTAAAGAAAAAACTAGGAATGCCCCGTGCAGTGGGTGAAAGGATCTCTCTCTCTCTCTCTCTCTCTCTCTCTCTCTCTCTCTCTCTCTCTCTCACAGATATGAACTTACTGTAAACTGGTTAGGCTAGTAGGTCTAGACCTTATTTCTGTGTAATTGCGGACATAGATAATAAAATACATTTTTTTCATCCTAAGCCTGATTAATTAAATAACATTAAATTCTGCCATAACCATCATTGCAGATTAATTATTTTGTGGCATTATGTATACTGACAGTATGCAGTTGTCCGCATGCATTGTGGCCAATGCGAACTGGCTTGAATCAGAATTACAACAAGTACCATTATATTTATACACACACACACACACACACACACACACACACACACACACACACATATATATATATATATATATATATATATATATATATATATATATATATATATATATATATTATATATATAATAGTAAGTCAAATCATAGGGCAGGACTTTATATTATATAGTGTGCAAAATTATGATGTAGAAAAACGGGCCATAAGGAATGACAGAAGTTTGCGATTATTATGGGGATAGTGAGAGTGAATGTGAGCGAGATGGGTAAAAATACTTAAGAGCGTCTTCATTTCATTTAGATAATTATTTTAGTGCTCTTTTATATTGCGTAACGTACATCTAGCAGTTTTTGAGGGATCATTGTGTGAAACTGTGTTATTGGGTTAGGAATACGAAGATGAGTGGAAAACAAGGATGCATCGTAACCTAAACTAGGGCAATATATAACAAGACATGGGACCGTGGCCCTCGTGAACCCCTACTTTGGCCTGACCTGACCTTAATTTAGTGAAATGTTGGGGTACGTCCTAACCAAACTTAAGCTAGGGCATCGGGTTCTACCCTGACCAGTGCAGCTAAAACCGCAAACTGACTTCTCCTTAGCCTTCGTTGCAGGAATATGTCTTCAGTGAACCTTTCCTGGCCTAGACTGGGTGGCACTTCCTACCAAGCCATAATACTGATGTGGAAAGATTTTGTTTTTGGGTTCATCCATGCTACAAAAATAAATTAAAGTATGAATGTATTCGTGTACGATGTTTTTCACTAGAGACACCAATTATAAAGGGAAATGGCTTGATGTCGAAAAAATAATGTACAGTATTAAAGTGGCGACAGGGAAATGTAGAAAACATAAGAGATCGTTAATAAGTTTTTGTTTTTTGGGTTCCGTTCCGTTAGCGTAATCGTGTGCAGGGCTCTCCTAACAGCGTTATAGGGCCCCGGGCAGAGCAGTTCACTTGAGCCCCCACCTACAAAACCTCTCACTGGAATATGTAAATTGTCAATAAAATTAAACATATAATTATTGTATTGGTACTTCCAACAAATTCAGTGTTTGAATTTTTAAAAACATGCTATACAGCAAAGGTAAATCAACAAAAACGTATGAACAAACAACATGAGCCATGAAAAAACAAAAATTTCAACATGTTAATGATACTTAATTAGTAAACCGTACAGGCGGAGATGGCACAGTATGAAATTATGAATTATTTATTATTATGCAAGTGTTCAACACTGACATGTGCAAAATTTCTTTGCAGAGAATTGCTTTTTATACATGCGTAAAATTTCTTTGTAGGGAATTGCTTTATAATAAATTTATTGACAAGTCAACATACATAGATTAGCATGGGGCCCATATGCTCTAGGGGCCCCCTGGCACTGCCTAGCATGCCCATGCGTTAAGACGGCCCTGCGAGTGTGCATATGGAATTATACCATTTATAAGTTAGAATTATGATGAATGATAGAGAAACTTCATTTTTAACGTGACCGTGTTTGACTGGACTTCGCTTCTATTGAAGTTTAATGACACTATGAAATGACGCAGTTTAATATTCTCAGCTGGATGCGTTGCCCAAATCCATTCATGTATTTCTGACAACGTTAAAACGAAAAAGTTATATATGGTTAAAAGTGGAGCGCTGGTTTAATTTTATGGAAAGATTTAGCTACCGTAAGTTTTATAAAAAGAATGTTCATCATTGTGAACGTTAGATATAATTGCATGTTTAAGTGTTGTATACAGTGGAAAGCCTGACACTGGTTGTTTGGTTTTGATAAAGGTCGTTCACATTGTACGGTTTATCTTTCAGTTTTTCTAGCAAAATGTGTTTACATTGTAAGTCTAGGATCCGGTCTGTGTCCCATATCTCTCTCTCTCGTGCCATTAGACGTGAACTCTCGTTAATATACACTTAATAAAAAATGTCTTCCTATCCCGCTATGTATGTGAATTGTTCACTGATTTAACGTATCCTATCCGTGTTCAAAAAAGTAATGAATGATACTGCAATTGTAATGATACTGCAGTTGTAATGATGGTAAAATTATTGATACCGACAAAAGTACCAACAACAATATATCGCAATGGTTGTAAGACAAATAGCATGTTGTGCTTCTCTGATAGTTAATAGATTCTCGAGAATCTGACCATTCCCATTGTGATTTTTTTCCTCAGTAATAGTAATATACCATACGGTTCTTGATAGGTTAATAGACAAATCAAGGTAACACAAAACAGGACCCCTCGAGCACGCGTAGGATCCTACAGGCGAGTTCGTCAGAGATTTCTTCCAGACGTATCCGACTTATAGGAAAAACGAATGATTCAAGCAACGTGTAGCGGTAATCGCCTCATGAAATTTTGCGTTGAAAACATTATACTCGTAAGCGAATCGCATAATGTGTGAATCAGGCCTAAGACGGCCTACTGGCATGGTCCTTGCCCAAGTTGTTCTGTAAGTGTGGTAAATTTTCGGGAACACCAAGCGTGGTGTGGATCAGCCCAACCTAACAGTTTATGCAGCCCGATAGCTTTGGTAAATGAATGCAAGATAGTTACTGAAGTTTGATTTAGTTTTTGATGGAAGCATATCACCGATGGCATCTTACGATGGGACTAGTTACCCACCTCGGATTTGTGTTCCCTAATCACCAAAAAATTGTTACATTGCCGGTTAGTTGTGAGGCAGTCATAACTCTGAACATACTGTAGGGGCAAATGATTACTCAGTGCCAGAATTCGCATTGCCCCAGATAATGCAATAGTTTTAGCGAAGGCCGAGACAGGCGAAGCAACGTGCTACCAAGAGGAATGTAAATAATGTCGAAGTCTAAGTAAGTGAAGTGGAGTCTGGGTAGGGGTGTGGTGGGATGTTTGGCCTTCGTAAACCCCGTGTGTGGAGGGACCGGTTGGGGTGGTAAGGATGGTGTTATTAAATTGAGCATAGGGGATATGGGTGGGGAGCGGGTTGGAAGGGTGGGGAAATTGCAATCTTAGAGCGGAAGAAGGAACATTATGAATGCCTCGTCCTTAGAGGAGATACAGGTGAATAAATATGTATTTATAGATGAGTGATTGCCATTGAGAGGAAAAGGTTGCAGACGCGAGGATGTTTTACTTTAGTTATTTATTTTTTTGGTGCATGGTAAAGTTATGAAGTTTCTGTTATTATTCTTATTTGTTTGTTTGATCTTTTGTAGTAGTTTTCTTGTTTTTGATATTTATGTTTTTCCTTATCAGTGTTTTTATCAGCTTCTAGTGTTTCATTCTAGGCTGGTATAATTTGGGTGACTGCTGTTTTCATAGGGACCTTGCAGCTGTTTGGAGCTAACCATGGAACTTATCAATATTTGTTCTTGAAGATTGGCATCTTGAAGTTCAGTTTTATTATTATTATTGCTTGCATGCGCGCTCCCACACACACACACACACACACACACACACACACACACACACACACACACACACACACATTGCGTTTTTCTTTGTACGTGTTTTTATCAGTGTCAGCATTATGGGTGGCAGCTGTTTTCAAATGAACCTCGCAGCTGTTTATCCATGAATATTTAATATTTGCATATACTGTATATTGTCATCCTAAAGTTAATTTTTATTATCATTGTTTGTACATGTCTAATATACAATATATATATATATATATATATATATATATATATATATATATATATATATATATATATAATATATGAATACATTCGTTGACATCTTTATTCAGCCGGAACTTTTAGTGGATGTGTTTGTTATGCCATGTTCGTTGCGCATATTGCTTATGTCACCTCACTTCGGTCTTTGTATGTTCAGATATGCATTTTGAAGAAACCTTTCAAAATAATTCGTTCAGGATGCGGATGATTCCGGGTCTCGAGACGAATGCTTGAAACTAGGCATGTTGGCCGTGCGTGTAATCATAACAGGTGCAGGATGAGTAATCCACATTTCCTTCTCAGTTTATGGTTGGGGAAGTGTGTTTGGGGAGCTTTTTTTCTTTCTCTTTTGCTACATCCTTCAAATGGTAGGAGCAACCGTCCCGGCAAGCTTTCATCAGTTTTGAATCCGGCGGTTGTCTTAGTCATGGATTTTAGTCGTTTTATCACCTTTTGGTTTTTCGAGCGTTGTCTGGTACAGTTGCTTGTGGCTAACAAATATGTCTATTAATAATACTCTTAATATAATTTATGACAGTATATATACACTTATGGTCTGAATACGTTGTATGACTCGTTGAATGGGTTGTCTCTCAGTTTACCTCTTAGTTTTTTTTTATGGATTTTCTCAAGATATAGAGAGCCCTAATGATAATTGAGATCTCTTCTTTAACGGGTCTCAATGTTTGCTGGTATCTTTTTAGGACTAGACAAAAGTTCATCTGTGACATTTCCCAACGGCGCAAGTTTTTCATTTTGCTCGTATTTAACGAGGATATTGTCACAACCGATAAAGTTATTTTAACTGGTACTTACACGGTTAGTCAAGTTAAATTCAAACATTACAGCCATGAATATGTATTTTTCTTAAAAATGTTTTTGCTCATCTTCAGTTTTAACGTTCGGGATTAAGACAGAAAACTGCAGATATTCTAAAACATATCACTGGAAGTTATTTTTTTATTACTAATTTGGGAAGAATTTTTCAGCATGACACCGACGCTAAATCTCCATTATTTGTAAACCACTATGGCACTGAATAATAAGATAATCAAGGACGCTATAAAGTTGGTGAAAAAAAAAAAACTCGAGCTATGTCAAATGGAGAGTCTACTGAGGTCTTCCAAAAAATTTAAGTTTAAGCTGGACATACGTTATCACGGGCTTTTGTTTGCTGAGTTAGCTGTTACAGGAACTGGCTCGAGTTGTGGTCTGGTTATCTTCTGATTAGTCAGGTTTTAGTTGAGAAACGCTGACTGGTTCTTCCTGGAATCTGCGTGGTTAATGTGGAAACGAGAAAAGCAGACGTTTAGCATGCAAGGTTCATTATCAGGCTAATGAAAACTAGATTACGTACATACATCGTTATCATGGGGGAGAAGCAACAGTGGGTGCCAATCCTTACCGGTTTCTGTTTCATTTCCAAGATATTTTCGAAGGGCTTCCATTTTCCTTGTGGTAGAGTTATTTAAGACTATAAATCACGTGTCAAGATATATATATATATATATATATATATATATATATATATATATATAATTATATATATATATATATGAAAGAATTATAATTGATAACCGGGGTTTTTTATACTCAAACATAAAGCTACAAATGTAAATATCCATTCTACACTAAATAAGATATGTAAAGTATGTATGCATGTATTATAGTATAATGTATGTTATATATATATATATATATATATATATATATATACATATATTATAATTGATAAGTGGTTCGTCGTCTCACTCATAAACCATTCGGCTATAAGATATTAAAGGACGTTTATAGCCAAGTGTCTATATATATATATATATATATATATATATATATATATATATATATATATATATATATATATATATATATATATATATATATGTGTGTGTGTCATCATATTTGGTATTTTTACCACAAACCAGATTTCAGCCCCTATCTGACCAGTTTCAGTTCTGTTCGTTGGTATACACACCCAACTGTATGCATAAACAAGGTAAAAAATAAATAAAATCTTTACATGTGATGCTTTGATGATAAATTTCCATTATTAAACACAGGCTTTTTTTCTTCACGACAAATTTTCTTTTCTTAAGAAGATACATAACAAATAGCCTATATTATTCACATTTTCACATATTTACATTAACAGGCGTATTTTATTACACATTCATATGTATGTGTGTATATATATATATAGTATATATAATATCTATATATAATGTAAATTTGTATGACATATATTCATATATATATATATATATATATATATATATATATATATATAATATATATGTGTGTATGTATGTATGTAGTCTCACATGGTCTCAAAGTATATAAGAGATTCACACGTGAAAGCAAAAGGAGGTACCAAGACTTTCAACTTTTATTCCAATGCCATGCCATCTTCAGGGTACTGAAGATGACTTTGGAATAAAAGTTGAAAGTCTTGGTACCTCCTTTTATTTTCACGTGTGAATCTCTTATATACTTCCTCCACTATACTTCCTCCACGAGACTATGTGGGAATGCAAATATATATACATACATACATACATACATATATATATATATATATATATATATATATATATATATATATATATATATATATATATATGTGTATGTGTGTGTGTGTGTGTGTGTATGTGTGTGTGTATGTAATAAAATACGCCTGTTAATGTAAACGTGAAAACGTGAAAAATATACACATGTATAGAGATGTAGGGTATGAGTTATAATTTTATCTGTATATTCACTTACACGTGCTCATATATTACACTAGTTAATAATCTGGTTACACGTGTACAATTGTACATACTAGACTTTGGATCTGGATGCCATTTGTCGTGTATCTTCTTAAGGAAAGAAAATTTGTCGTGAAGAAATAAAGCCTGTGTTTAATAATGGAAAT